>NC_084896.1:14942500-15197500 GCF_958979055.1 Alnus glutinosa | reverse complement strand
AAGGCAAGTTCGCAATTCAAATTCAACCGTCCAGACCCCAGCCTACCATGGTTCGAACGTGTGTATGACAGATATGGAAATTGCGTGTAGCAGATCACCCTTCCGGACAGCCATCCACCTGGTTCGGACGCGTTAATCCTTTATAAGGAAATTACTTGCAACGGACGTGCGACTGTCCGGACAACAGTGCCTTACCGTCCGAACGAGGCTCTCAAACAGGAAAGATCTTCAGCGAAATTTTTAGAATTTCGGTTGCACAGTTGTCCGTTCGGATGACCTATGACCACCGTCCGGACGGCGCCCAGCTTTATCAAGCCAGATGCTTATTTGAGCCCTTAGCCTATAAATAGAGGCCCTTGTGCTTGAGAATTGCAAGAATTCGGTATTGAATTCCACTATTACTTAGAGAGTTATTTTGTGAGGTTATTGAGCTGAATTGTTCTCCCTAAAGTCATTGATGTGTGCTGTTGCTGCGCTTAAACTGAAGTCTATCTTAGGGGTCGGCCCTAAGGTAAAGGATTCCATTGAAGACCCCTTCAGGTAAGAGACCTGGTTGGGAGGCGTTCGTGTTAGGCTACACGTTAGAGTGCAAGGTACAACCACTGCATCAGGGGTATGTGAGTGCTACTATCTTGTAACTAGTCTTGTCTTCTGAATAGTGGATATCCTAGGTTTGGCTGCCCCAGAGTGGTTTTTCTCATCTTGAGTTTCCACTTCGTTAACAAAAATTCTTGTGTTATTTATTTATCCGCATTGTTAATTTTTGTTAACACTTTGTGCACACACTTGCTTTTATTTTAGAAGTCAATTTCATTTTTCAATTGGTATCAAAGCTTGCTACACTCTGAGAAGATTAATTTCTTGAGTGTTATTTTTTTGACTTCTATCATGTCTGATTTGAGTATGGATAAAGTTGCTTCTGTTTCTCATGCTATGTCTGTTCATAGAACTATGTTCATTAAACCTAGCATGTCTCATAATCATACTCAAGATAAAGGGGCAAGTCATTCTATACCTACATGTCACCACTGCGGTGTAAATGGTCATATTCGCCCCAATTGCTTCCATATTCGTTCTCAAAAACCTTTGAATGAATCTCATGCTCCTAGAAAAGATGAACCAGGTTTTGAAGAACAAGTAAAGAAGTTAAGTGATCAAGTTAAACTCATTAGTAAGAAGTTAGCTTACCTCTCCCCTAATGAACAAAGATCTGCCCTGGTAAATAATCATAAGAAAGCTTCCAAACAAGTTTGGGTCAAAAAGGAAGATAATTTGTGTTTAGTTTCTCATACTGCACTGAAAATTCTTGATACTTGTTTTTGGTATTTGGATAGTGGCTGTTCTAAACACATGACATGTGACAAGACTTTACTGAAAGAAATTTAGATGGGTAAGGGTGGAAGGATCACCTATGGAGATAGGAGCCAATCCAAAGTCATTAGAAAAGGAATCATCGACATTCCAGGTCTCGGAACATCTCAGGAAGCTTTGTATGTAGAGGGGATCAAGGCAAATCTCCTCAGCATCAGCCAATTTTGTGACAATGATTTGCTGGTGCAATTCTCCAAGAAGGAATGTAATATATTTGACATCAGTGGGAAATGGCTTATGGGGGGAGAAAGAACTGCTAACAATTGCAACAAGGCAACCATAGATGACAGTGAACTGTGGCACCAAAGGTTAGGGCATCTAAATTTCTCCGATATGTTAAAGATTGTAGGCAAAGACATTGTTAAAGATTTGCCCAAAATGGAGAAGACTGGGAAAGGAATCTTTGGTTCTTGCCAACTAGAGAAACATACTTGAGCTTCTCATAAGAAGACCTCAGGTATTCAAACTTCCAGAAATTTAGAATAACTGCACATGGATCTCATAGGTCCCACTAGAACTACTAGTCTAGGTGGGAAAAGGTATATACTGGTAATTGTGGATGATTTCTCTCGATATACATGGGCTATTCCTTTTCTAGAAAAATCTGATGCTTTTGATGCAGCTAAGCATTTATTCAAGAAGATTCAGAGCAAAATTGCTAGATTATGAGAATCCGCAGTGATCATGGAAGAGAATTCAAAAATTCCAAGTTCAAAGAATTTTGTCTCTCGTATGGAATCAAGCAGGAATTTTCTTCTCCTATCACTCCTCAGCAGAATGGAGTTGTCGAAAGAAAGAACAGAGTAATTCAGGAGATGGCTCGTGTGATGATCCACTCTAAAACAAGCAAGACTCTATATGAAATTTGGCGAGGTAAAAAGCCCACAATCAAGTACTTCAGAACTTTTGGAAGTAAATGCTATATCCTTCGTGACAGGGAGAATCTTGGGAAATTTGATCCAAAGAGCGACGAAGGCATATTTTTGGGATATTCCTCAACCAGTCGTGCGTACAAGGTTTTCAATAAAAGAACAGAGACTGTGATGGAATCCATAAACATTGTTATTGATGATGAAAAGGTTGAAAGACCAAGTAGCGGGGAAGAAAATCAGCTCGTTTCAGTTGAAGTTACAGACAGAACCAAGTGTGTCTCCGGATGAGCTTCCTTCCTCTCCCACAGCCTCGGATACAACTTCCAGTGCTTCCGAAGATGAAGATACTCCTACAGATCCTCCCAAGCGGTCATGGGTGAAGCACAATCACCCTCCTCAGCAGCTTCTTGGGACCATAGATGAAGGGCGTAGGCTAAGAAGCAGAGTCATTCAGCCTACCAGTGAAGTAGCTAATCAAGTCTCCTATAGCTGCTACCTTGCACAAACTGAGCCCAAGAAAGTTGATGAAGCACTACAAGATGAGGGCTGGGTATTTGCCATGCATGAAGAGCTCCATCAATTCACCAGAAATGATGTTTGGACCTTGGTTCCCCGTCCTGCAGAACATAATATCATTGGTACCAAGCGGATCTTCAAGAACAAAACTGATGAGCATGGTACTGTGGTCCGAAATAAAGCTTGTCTTGTTGCCCAAGGATATACTCAGATAGAGAGAGTAGACTTTGATGAAACCTTTGCCCCGGTTGCCAGGTTAGAATCTATCCGAATTCTTCTCTCCATTGCTTGCCATCTTGGGTTCAAGTTGTATCAGATGGATGTAAATAGTGCATTTCTAAACGGTGTTCTTCAAGAAGAGGTTTATGTAGAACAACTGAAAGGATTCTAAGATCCTCATCATCCCCATCATGTGTTCAAGCTGAAAAAGGCTCTATATGGGCTTAAGCAGGCTCCTCGGGCATGGTATGAGCGTCTCACCACTTATCTCCTGGCTAAGGGATTTACAAGGGGACAAGATGGTCGAACCTTGTTCATCAAAAAACAAGGTACTCAAAAACTCATTGCTCAAATATATGTGGACGACATCATTTTTGGAGCTACCTTTGACTCTCTTGCCCATGAGTTTTCTGAAGAAATGAAGCAGGAATTTGAGATGAGCATGATTGGGGAGCTGAACTATTTTCTTGGCCTTCAAGTCAAGCAAACTGCTGAAGGCATCTTCATCTCTTAGTCCAAGTATGCTAAGGATCTGGTCAAACGGTTTGGTTTGGATGGGAAGAGTCGTGCCCGAACTCCCATGAGCACCAGTGTCAAGATTAGTAGTGATCCTGCAGGAAAATCCGTTGACCCATCCCTTTACAGGAGTATGATAGGGAGTCTCCTATATCTTACAGCTAGCCGACTAGACACTGCCTTTAGTGTGGGAGTTTGTGCTCGCTTTTAGGCAAATCCTAAGGAATCTCATCTCACTGCAGTCAAGCGTATCATCAGGTATGTAAATGATACCCTTCCTTATGGCATTTGGTATTCTAGAGAAACAAATCTTGTTGTTGCAGGATACTCTGATGCAGACTGGGCTGGAAATGCTGATGATAGAAAGAGCACCTCAGGAGGATGTTTCTATGTGGGAAACAATCTTGTAGCTTGAATGAGCAAGAAACAAGCCTCTATATCTCTCTCCACTGCTGAGGCTGAATATATTGCTGCGGGTAGCTGTTGTACCCAATTACTGTGGATGAAGAGACTACTAGGTGACTACGGATTCTCTCAAGATACTATGATTATCAACTGTGATAATACTAGTGCTATCAACATCTCCAAGAATCCAGTTCAGCACTCTCGGACCAAGCACATCGATATCAGACATCACTTCCTGCGTGATCTTATGGAATCCGAGGTAGTATCTATCTCTTTCATCCCCACTGACAACCAATTGGTTGACATTCTTACCAAACCTCTAGATGGTAGCAGGTTTGAGTCTCTTAGGAAGGCCATTGGTGTTTGTGCCATGTCTTATGTTAGTTTGTGATTGGCCTCATTCTGTTTAGGACAAAATCACTTGTATGTAAATATGCTGTTTACAAGGGATTCCGCTATTCAGAAGTGTTTCAGAAGATTCTGCAGTCAGAAAAATTAGTTCCCTGCTAGCCGTCTAGACGACGTGTCATCTCGTCCGGACACTCATCTGTCCACTATTCCATCCGTCCGAACGACGTGCCATACCGTCCGGACTCCCAGACAAACCTAGCATCATTCGTACGGACGACGTAGATTTCCGTCTGGACCCTCCACTGCATCGAAAAGCTTCTATTCCAGCTTGCATCCGTCCGGACGTCTCAGCAACCCATCCAGACGCCTCTCAATATTCGACCAACCTTTAGATTCTTTCCAAGTTCAGTTATGAGAAGATTGATGCGACCGTTCGGACGACGTGGATTCCCGCCCGGACGCGCTTCTGCTTAAGGCAAGAATCGCAATTCAAATTCAACCGTTCGGACGCCAGTCTGCCATCGTCCGGACGCGCGTGCATCTGATATGGAAATTGCGGATTTAACTTCAACCGTCCGGACGCCTGCCTATCATGGTCCGGACACACTCACCACAAATATAGAAATTGCATGTTGAAGATCAACCGTCCAGACGGCCATCCCCTTTGGTCTGGACGCGCTAAAGCCTTATATGAAAATTACTTGCAGCGGACATGAGACCGTCCGGACGACAGTGTCTCACCGTCCGGACGCGGCTCTCAAACAGGAAAGATTTTCAACGAAAATCTCAAAAATTCTGGTCGCACAATTGTCCGTTTGGATGTCTCAAGTTCACCGTCCGGACGGCTTCTGTACATATTACTGCAGTCGCCCATTTAAACCCTCAGCCTATAAATAGAGGCCCCTAGACATTGAGAACTGCAAGAATTTGGTATTGAATTCCATCAGAGCTTAGAGAGTTATTTGTGAGATTATTGGAGCTGATTTGTCTCTCAAGCCATTGCAAGTGTGCTGTTGCTGTGCTACAACTGAAGTCTATCTTAGGGGTCGGCCCTAAGGTAAAAGATTCCATTGAAGACCCCTTCAGGTAGGAGACCTGGTTGGGAAGCGTTTGTGTTGGGTTACACGTTAGAGAGCAAGGTACGACCATTGTATCAGGGGTATGTGAGTGTTACTGCTTTGTATCTAGCTTTGTCTTCTGAATAGTGGATATCCTGGGTTTGGTTGCCCCGGAGTGGTTTTTCTCATCTTGAGTTTCCACTTCGTTAACAAAAATCCTTGTGTCATTTATTTTCTGCATTGTTATTTTTGTTGACACTTTGTGCACACACTTGCTATTTATTTTTAGAAGTCAATTTTTGTTTTTCAATTGGTATCAGAGCTTGGTACACTCTGAGAAGATTAATTTCTTGAGTGTTATTTTGTTTGACTTCAATCATGTCTAATTTGAGTATGGATAAAGTTGCTTCTATTTCTCATGATATGTCTGTTCATAGAACCATGTTCATTAAGCCTATCATGTTTCATAATCATACTCAATCTATTTGTGGGGATAAAGGGGTAAATTAGTCTGTACCTACATGTCACCACTGTGGTATTACTGGTCATATTCGCCCAAATTGTTTCCAGATTAGGTCTCAAAAACCCTGGAACAAAACTCTTATCCCTAGAAAAGATGAACCAGGTCTTGAAGAACAAGTTGAAATGTTAAGTGATCAAGTTAAGCTCATTAGTGAGAAGTTAGCATACCTCACCCCTAATGAGCAAAGATCTGTCCTGGTCAATAATCATAAGAAAGCTTCCAAACAAGTCTGGGTCAAAAAGGAAGATAATCTGTGTTTAGTTTCTCATACTGCATTGAAAATTCTTGATACTTGTTTGTGGTATTTGGATAGTGGCTGTTCTAAACACATGACAGGAGACAAGACTTTACTGAAAGAAGTTCAGATGGGTAAAGGTGGACGGATCACCTATGGAGATGGAAGCCAATCCAAAGTCATTGGAAAAGGAATCATCGACATTCTAGGTCTCGGAACATCTTAGGAAGCTTTATATGTAGAAGGGCTCAAGGCAAATCTCCTCAGCATCAGCCAATTCTGCGACAATGATTTGGTGGTGCGATTCTCCAAAAAGGAATGTAACATATTTGACAGCAGTGGCAAATGGCTTATGGGAGGAAAAAGAACTACTGACAATTGCTATGGTCTTCCTGGCCTTACTACTGATCCTCATATTTTCTGCAACACGGAAACCATAGATGACAATGAGCTGTGGCACCAAAGGTTAGGGCATCTAAATTTCTCTGATATGTTGAAAATTGTAGCCAAAGACATTGTTAAAGGTCTGCCCAAAATGGAGAAGACTGGAAAAGGAATCTGTGGTTCTTGCCAACTAGGGAAACAAACTCGAGTAGCTCATAAGAAGACCTCAGGTATTCAATCTTCCATAAATTTAGAATAACTGCACATGGATCTCATGGGTCCCACTAGAACTGCTAGTCTTGGTGGGAAAAGGTATATTTTGGTAATTGTGGATGATTTCTCTCGATATACATGGGCTATTCCTATTCGGGAAAAATCTGATGCTTTTGATGCAGCTCAGCGTTTATTCAAGAAGATTCAGGTTGAGCAAAACTGCCAGATCATGAGAATCTGCAGTGATCATGGAAGAGAATTCGAAAATTCCAAGTTCGAAGAGTTCTGTCTCTCATATGGAATCAAGCAGGAATTTTCTTCTCCTATCACTCCTCAGCAGAATGGAGTAGTTGAAAGAAAGAACATGGTAATTCAGGAGATGGCTCGTGTGATGATCCACTCTAAGAATCTTGCTCAACATTTCTAGGGAGAAGTTGTAAACACTGCGTGTCATATTATCAACAGAGTCTATCTGAGGCCTGAAACAAGCAAGACTCCCTATGAAATTTGGCGAGGTAAAAACCCCACAGTAAAGTATTTCAGAATCTTTGGAAGTAAATGCTATATCCTTCGTGACAGGGAGAATCTTGGGAAATTTGATCCGAAGAGCGATGACGGCATATTTTTTGGGATATTCCTATACCAGTTGTGCCTACAGAGTTTTCAATAAAAGAACAGGGACTGTGATGGAATCCATAAATGTCATCATTGATGATGAAGTAGTTGATAGACCAAGTGGCGGGGAAGAAAATCAGCTCGCTCCATTGGAAGTTACTGATGGAACAACTGATAATGACAAGGCATCTCCAAGTGTGTCTTTGGATGAGCCTCTTTCCCCTCTCCCGGCTTCAGATACAACATCTAGTACCTCTGAAAATGAAAATGCTCCTGCAAATCCTCCCAAGCGGTCATGGGTGAAGCACAATCATCCTCCACAGCAGCTCCTTGGGACCATAGATGAAGGGCATAGGCTAAGAAGCAGAGTCATTCAGCCTAACAGTGAAGCAGCCAATCAAGTCTCCTATAGCTGCTACCTTGCTCAGTCAGAACCCAAGAAAGTTGATGAAGCCCTACAGGATGAAGGCTGGGTGTCTACCATGCATGATGAGCTTCATCAATCCACTAGAAATGATGTTTGGACCTTGGTTCCCCGTCCTGCAGAACATAATATCATTGGTACTAAGTGGATTTTCAAGAATAAAACAGATGAGCATGGCACTGTGGTTCAGAATAAAGCTCGCCTTGTTGCCCAAGGATACACTCAGATAGAGGGAGTAGACTTTGATGAAACCTTTGCTCCAGTTGCCAGGTTAGAAGCCATCAGAATTCTTCTCTCTATTGCTTGTCATCTAGGGTTCAAGTTGTACCAAATGGATGTAAAGAGTGTCTTTCTGAACGATGTTCTTCAAGAAGAAGTTTATGTAGAACAGCCGAAGGGTTTTCAAGATCCTCATCATCCCCATCATGTGTACAAGCTGAAGAAGGCTTTATATGGGCTTAAGCAGGCTCCTCGGGTATGGTATGAGCGTCTCACCACTTATCTCTTGGCTAAGGGATTTACAAGGGGACAAGCTAACCGAACCTTGTTCATCAGAAATCAAGGTACTCACAAACTCATTGCTCAGATCTATGTTGATGACATCATTTTTGGAGCTACCTTAGACTCTCTTGCCCATGAGTTTTCTGAAGAAATGAAGCAGGAATTTGAGATGAGCATGATTGGTGAGCTGAACTATTTTCTTGGCCTTCAAGTCAAGCAAACTACTGAAGGCATCTTCATCTCTTAGTCCAAGTATGCTAAGGATCTGTTCAAACGGTTTGGTTTGGATGGAAAGAGTCGTGCACGAACTCCCATGAGCACCAGCGTCAAGATTAGTAGTGATCTTGCAGGAAAATCCGTTGATCCATCCTTGTACAGAAGTATGATAGGGAGTCTCCTGTATCTTACAGCTAGCCGACCAGACATTGCTTTCAGTGTGGGAGTTTGTTCTCGTTTTCAGGCAAATCCTAAGGAATCTCACCTCACTGCAGTCAAGCGTATCATCAGGTACGTAAATGATACCCTTCTTTATGGCATTTGGTATTCTAGAGAAACAAATCTTGTTGTTGCAGGATACTCTGATGCAGATTGGGCTGGAAATGCTGATGATAGAAAGAGCACCTTTGGAGGATGTTTCTATGTGGGGAACAATCTTGTAGCGTGGATGAGCAAGAAACAAGCTTCTATCTCTCTCTCCACTGATGAGGCTGAGTATATTGTTGCAGGTAGCTGTTTTACCCAATTACTGTGGATGAAGACACCGCTAGGCGAATACGTTTCTCTCAAGATACTATGGTTATCAACTGTGATAATACTAGTGCTTTCAATATCTCCAAGAATCCCGTTCAGCACTCTCAGACCAAGCACATTGACATCAGACATAACTTCTTACGTGATCTTATGGAACCCGAGGTAGTTTCTCTCTCGTTCATCCCCACTGAAAACCAATTGGCTGACATTCTTACCAAACCTCTAGATGGTAGCAGGTTTGAGTGCCTTCAAAAAGCCATTGGTGTTTGTGCCATGTCCTAGACATGATGTTCCATGTTAGGATGAGCTCTTTGTCTTGTCCTCTGGTAGCATGATGTTGTAATAAAAAATAAAAAAAAAAAGGGTTTTTGGAGCAGGGTAGTCTTTCGCAAGGTATGTCAGCTGTCTCATGTATCCCTTCTGGTTTACTAGTTCATTGAGCTTTGATGTATTATGCTTACATGTGGCTGAGAACATAAGTCTAACATATGCAAAGTTTCTCCTGCTCATTGTTTTGTTTGATAGTTGCTTGTCTCATGTGATGACTTCGTACACTATCCTAGACTCCCCTAAGGTGCGTCTTTTTCCTTCTTTGACTTTTTGCTCCTAGAAATTCTGGATAAGAGAAGAGGTTTTTGATAAGATAGTCAAATTTGTTAGTATTTTGGCCTCATTTTGTGTTTGGACAAAATCACTTATGTGTAAAGATGCTGTAAACAGGGATTCTACTTGTCATAGCATTTTCAGAAGACTCTGCACTGTGAAAAAGATAAAAGATTTCAGATTCCCTATCAGCCGTTCGGACGACGTGTCATCCCATCCGGACATCCATTTGTCCACTGTTCCATCCATCTGGACGACATGTTCATCCCGACCGGAAGCCAGACAGACCAGAATCATCCGTCCGGACGACGTATCTTTCCGTCCGGACCTTTCACTGTATCGAGAAGCTTCTGTTCCAGCTTGCATCCGTCCGGACCTCTCAGCAGCCCGTCCGGACGCGCAACAGTGATTGATCAGCTTCAGATTCTTTCCAAGTTCAGAATATGGGAAGATTGATACACCGTCCGGACGATGTGGTTTCCCGTCCAGACGCGCTCATACATAAGGCAAGAATCACAATTCAAATATCACCGTCCGGACGTCAGTCAGCCTTGGTCCGGACGTGCGTGCAACTAATATGAAAATTGCGATTCGACTTCAACTGTCCAGACGTCTGCCTCTCATGGTCCGGATGCACGCATAGCAGATATGGAAATTGCGTGTTGAAGAATTGCCGTCTAGACGTTCATCCCCCTTAGTCAGGACGCGCGAAGCCTTATATGGAAATTAATTGCAGCAGACGTGCGATCGTCCGGACGCGGCTCTTAAACAGGAAAGATTTTCAGCGAAATTTTCAGAAAATCCTGTCACACACTTGTCCATCCGAACGGTGGACGTGGGCCGTCCGGACATATTACAGCAGTCGCCCATTCTACACCTCAGCCTATAAATAGAAGCCCCTGGGCATTGAGAACTGCAAGAATTCGGTACTGAATTCCACAAGAGCTCAGAGAAGTTCAAGATCCCTGTAAAGCCGTTTCAAGTGTGATGCGCTACAACTGAAGTCTATCTTAGAGGTCGGCTCTAAGGTAAGGAATTCCATTGAAGACCCCCTCAGGTAGGAGACTTGGTTGGGAAGCGTTTGTGTTAGGTTACACGTCAGAGAGCAAGGTACGACCACTGCATCGGTACATGTGAGTGTTACTATCTTGTATCTAGCTTCGTCTTCTGAATAGTGGAATTCCTGGGTTTGGCTGCCCCGAAGTGGTTTTTCTCTTGATTGAGTTTCCACTTCGTCAACAAAAATCTGTGTGTCTTTTACTTTCCGCTGTGCTTAATTTTTGTTGACACTTGTTGCACACACTTTATTTTTAGAAGTCAATTTCAATTTTCAAAATTGACCACAGACTAGTTGAACCTAGACCCTAAAAACTCTGGCGTTTCCTCTAGCTTGCAGCACAATCAAGCAGTAAAACATATAAATTCTGCACTTTAAATTGTAGACTCACTGCTTATGTGTTGTATTTACAATATGCCTTGCCCTTTGCGTGCAAGTAAAATTTACCTTGTCCACCATGGTAAAAGTAAAACACTTAGGTGCTGCATCTCAGGAGGAGTGTATCAGATGAGGGTGGCTAGGCCCTAGTAAGTTATAAGGTTTGACTTTTGACTAATCTTGCATTGATTTTCTCTCTCATCTAGAAAATCTGGTTGCTTCTTGTCATATTTGTAAAAATCAAACCTTGTGGGAAAAGGGTCTTCACAGACACACTCGCATTGCATGAGTTGAGCAAGGTATTTTCATTATTATGTTGGCAGGGTAATCTTTGTATATGTTATACTTATCTATCAACTCCATGCTTGCATAATTCTGACTTGCTCCTTGACTGATTTTTCAGACGGATATACATGCGTGAGCAACTATACTTGTGAAGAATCTAACCTATTTGCTTTCTCTCTTGTCAGCAAATTTGTCTTCTTGTTCATGTTTGTTTAAAATTTTTGGACTAATATTATTCTGTTTACCCTGGTCCTTCTAATACCACTAGGGGGAGTAATTTTTATTGCAGTTTGTTGTAATTTTTATTACTCTGTTTTACCCTTTGTCCCTTTGTGACAAAAAGGGGGAGTAATTTTTATTTTTGGACCGGGAATGTATTTCCAAACTGGTCAAGTGATTTTTGTCCCAGAATGGCCAAATGGGGAGTTTGTTAGTTTGTGATTGGTCTCATTCATTTTAGGAAAAAATCACTTGTATGTAAAGATGTTCTTTACAAGGGATTCCGCTATTCATAAGTGTTTCAGAAGATTCTGCAGTCAGAAAAATCGGTTCCTTGCCAGCCGTCCGGACGACGTGTCATCCCGTTCGGACGCTCATCAGTCCACTATTCCATCCGTCCGGACGACATGCCATACCGTCCGGACGCCTAGATAGACCTAGCATCATTCGTCCGGACGAGTTATATTTCCGTCCGGACCCTCCACTGCATCGAGAAGCTTCTATTCTAGCTTGCATCCGTCCGGACGTCTCAGCAGCCCGTCCGGACGCCTCTCAGTATTCGACCAAGCTTCAGATTCTTTCCAAGTTCAGTTATGGGAAGATTGATGCAATCATCCAGACGACGTGGATTCCCGTCCGGACGCGCTTCTCCTTAAGGCAAGAATTGCAATTCAAATTCAACCGTTCGGACGTCAGTCTGCCATCGTCCGGACGCGCATGCATCTGATATGGAAATTGCGGATTTGACTTCAACCGTCCGGACGCCTGCCTATCATGGTCCGGACGCACGTACCACAGATATGGAAATTGAGTGTTGAAGATCAACCGTCCGGACGGCCATCCCCCTTGGTCCGATCTCGCTAAAGCCTTATATGGAAATTACTTGCATCGGACATGCGACCATCCGGACGACAGTGTCTCACCGTCCAGACGCGGCTCTCAAACAGGAAAGATTTTCAACAAAAATCTCAAAAATTCTGGTCGAACAATTGTTCGTCCGGACGTCTCATGTTCACCGTCCGGACGGCGTCCGTATATATTACTGCAGTCACCCATTTGAACCCTCAGCCTATAAATAGAGGCCCCTAGGCATTGAGAACTGCAAGAATTTGGTATTGAATTCCATCAGAGCTTAGAGAGTTATTTGTGAGATTATTGGAGCTGATTTGTCTCTCAAGCCATTGCAAGTGTGCTGTTGCTGTGCTACAACTGAAGTCTATCTTAGAGGTTGGCCCTAAGGTAAAGGATTTCATTGAAGACCCCTTTAGGTAGGAGACCACTGCATCAGGGGTATGTGAGTGTTACTGCTTTGTATCTAGCTTTGTCTTCTGAATAGTGGATATCCTGGGTTTGGTTGCCCTGGAGTGGTTTTTCTCATCTTGAGTTTCTTCTTCGTTAACAAAAATCCTTGTGTCATTTATTTTCCGCATTGTTATTTTTGTTGACACTTTGTGCACACACTTGCTATTTATTTTTAGAAGTCAATTTTCGTTTTTCATGCTAGACATGCTTTTCCATGCTAGGATGAGATTTTTGTCTTGCCCTTTGATAGCATGATGTTGTTTTGGTATTAATAAAAAAAAAAAAAAAAATTGGGAGTTTTGTAGCAGGTTGGTCCTTTCTAAGGTATGTCAGCTATCTCATGTATTTTGTTTAGGTTATTAGTCCATTATGCATTGATGAATTATTCTTACATATGGTTGAGAACATAAGTCTAACACATGCAAAGTTTTCCTGCTCACTTGTAATGATTGATAGTTTCTTTCCTCATGCGATGAAAATGTGCACTATCCACAACTCCCCCAAAGGTACATCTTTCCTTCTTAGACTTTTTGTTTCTAGAGTTTTTGGATAAGAGAAGAGGTCTTTGATAAGATAGCCAAATTGACCACATGCTAGTTGAACCTAGAACCTAAAAACTCTGGCATTCTCTCTAGGTTGCAGCACCATAAGAATCAAGCAGTAAAACTTATGAATTCTGCGCTCTCATTTGTATATTCACTGCTTATGTGTTGATTTTGCAATATGCCTTGCCCTTTATGTGCAAGTAAAAATTTACCTTGTCCTTCATGGTATAAGTAAAACAATTGCGTGCTGCATCTTAGGGGGAGTGTATCAGATGAGGGTGACTAGGCCCTAGTAAGTTATAAGGTTTGACTTTTGACTTATCTTTCATTGATTTTCTCTCTTGTCTAGAAAATCTGGTTACTCTTTGTCATATCAGTGATAGTCATACCTTATGGGGAATGTCTTCACACGCCCACACATTGCATGAGCTGAGAAAGCTATTTTCATTGTTATGTTTGCAGGGGAATATTTGCTTATCTTACCCTCGTCTATCGACTATATGTTTGCATAATTCTGACATGCTCTTTGACTATTTTCTCAGACAAGGATACATGCATGTGCTATTGTACTTGTGAAGGACCTAACCATGTTGCTCTTCTCTCTCTGCTCAGCTTGATGTTTCCTTATTTAGTCCTTTCTCTTGTTTTTAAAACTTGTGAACTTTATTACTCTGTTTACCCTAGTCCTTCTGAGACCGTTAGGGGGAGTAATTTTTGTTGTGGTTAATTTTTATTACTATGTTTTACCCTTTGTCCCTTTGTGACAAAAAGGGGGAGTAATTTTTATTTTTGGACCGGGATTGTATTTTTAACTGGTAAAGTGATTTTTGTCCCAAAAAGGCCAAAGGGGGAGTTTTTAGTTTGGAATTGGCCACATTCTGTTTGACAAAATCACTTCGTTGTAAAGATGCTTTTTAACAGGGATTCCACTATTCAGAGTACTTCAAGAAGATTCTGCACAGATTACAAGTCAGAAAATTCGATTCCCTGTTAGCCGTCCGGACGAGGTGTCATATCGTCTGGACGTCCAACTGTCCAAAGCTTCAGCCGTCCGGACGACGTGTCATACCGTCCGGACGCTCATCATACTAAAGCATCATCCGTCCGGACGATGTGGATTCCCGTCCGAACCTTCCTCTGTGTCGAGAAGCTTCGAACTGCTCCAGCTTGCATCCGTCCGGACATTTCAGCAGCTCGTCCGAACGACTCTCACTGTTCGACCAAAGCTTCAAATTTTCTTTCCAAAATCAAATATGGGAAGATTGCTGCAACCGTCCGGACGACATGGATTCCCGTCTGGATGCGCTACTCCTTAAGACAAGTTCGCAATTCAAATTCAACCGTCCGGACGCCAGCCTACCATGGTCCGGACAAGCGTATGACAGATATGGAAATTACATGTAGCAGATCACCAGTCCGGACGGCCATCCTCTTGGTCCGGACGCGCGAAGCCTTTATAAGGAAATTACTTGCAGCGGACTTGCGGCCGTCCGAACGACAGTACCTTACCGTCCGGACGCAATTCTCAAACAGGAAAGATCTTCAGCGAAATTTTCAGAATTTCGGTTGCCCAGTTGTCCGTTCGGACGGCGCCCAGCTTTATCAAGCCAGATGCTCATTTGAGCCCTCTGCCTATCAATAGAGGCCCCTGTGCTTGAGAATTACAAGAATTCAGTATTGAATTCCACTATTGCTTAGAGAGTTATTTTGTGAGGTTATTGAGCTGAATTGTTCTCTCTAAAGCCGTTGCTGTGTGTGCTGTTGCTGCGCTTAAACTGAAGTCTATCTTAGGGGTCGGCCCTAAGGTAAAGGATTCCATTGAAGACCCCTTCAGGTACGAGACCTGGTTGGGAGATGTTCGTGTTAGGCTACACGTTAGAGTGCAAGGTACGACCACTGCATCAGGGGTATATGAGTGCTACTATCTTGTAACTAGTCTTGTCTTCTGAATAGTGGATATCCTGGGTTTTTCTCATCTTAAGTTTCCACTTCGTTAACAAAAATTCTTGTGTTATTTATTTTTCTGCATTGTTAATTTTTGTTAACACTTTGTGCACACACTTGCTTTTATTTTAGAAGTCAATTTCATTTTTCAATAATGATTCAACCCTCAAGGATTCACCGTTCGGACGTATCACTAATGTCGTCTGGACGTAGTGCCACGTAAGATATCACACAAAAGCACACGTCCGGACAAACCTGCCGCATCGTCCGGACATACAAAACCATCGTCCGGACGCTTCACACAAAAATCTGAAAAAAAAATAATAACAAAAAATATTTCCCAAAAATAATTTCCAGAACACGCATGAATAAAATGCTGATAACACAGTTCAATAGCATTTTAATACTGATGCTAAAATATAACATAGAGTTAAGTAGTTAGCTAGCAAAAAAATTTCTGCAGAAGAATTATTTTAAACAGTCTACTTAACTCATGCAATGCGTGTGTGTGTGAAGACTTTCTCAGTAAGGTATGATCTTTGTTGATATGATTTAAAGCAACTAAATTTTCTAAAGAGAATTTTCACAGTTGGATTTGTCAAAAGTCAAATCTTATCAAACTAGGGCCTTGTCACCTTCATCTGATACTCTCCCCCTAAGAAACAGTACAATTTTCAATTTTATTTGCACCATGAAGGACAAGATATATAGTTGTATCAGCATAGAAGCAGTGAATTTATTCATATAACTTTAAGCTCAGAAGTAAAACTGGGTGTTTCTTTTTGGTGCTGCAACTTAGAGAGGAAGCAAGAATTTTTAGGGCTAGGTTCAACTAGTGAATTGGTCAAGTTGACAATCCTAACACATAAATAATCTCTCAAAAGAATTTTCAGAAACAGAAAATCAGAGATAAAAAAATGTACCTTAGAGGAGCCTTGGATAGTGCACATTTTCATCACATGAGGAAAACAACTATCTATTAAATAGATGCAGTAGGGGAACTTTGCAGATATCAATCATAAACTCTCAATTATATAAAAGCCAAAATAATTAATGTACCAAGAACTGAGACATCAGGTAAAAATACATAAGATATCTAAAAAGCTAAAGAAGGGAATAAATATATACATCTTTCTCCCCCCTCCTTTTTTTTCTTGTTGAAAAAACAAACAGAAAAACAACACACTACACAGGAAAGGAGACAATCTAGTCCAAGCATGGAGAAAGGTTTGAGTATACCAAAATAGAAAAGCAGTCGCCCAACGTGCTTTTTCTATCATCCCTATTTAATACCTACAGAATTATCTCAAGAAAAACAAGAGGGAATATAAGGATAAAAAAAGATGGTTCCACAAGAACATGCAAAGCATAAGATACGATGATATAAAGATGCAATGCACATGTACCTGTCATTCTCTAGGATTTAGGAACCAAAATCCTAGGCATGTGTGACCTTACCTCCTAGGTAGGTCCGCTCCCCCTCGAGGAGTGGGTGTCCTCTTCCTTGTCTGGTCTTCCCTTGTTTAGCTGCAGCTCTAGATATTTGGCCAAATCTCGCATGAAAGAACTGACAAAAGATGTACCTTCATAAAAGATTTCCTTTTCTATAGTCTTCTGTTTCTCCACGTAAGGCTTCTTAGGGACCCAAGTCTTCTTTGCTGGAGTAGGCTTTTGCTGCTGCTGATACCTTGAAATAGGATTTCTGGGAGGAGGTCCATGATGCCTAGATGGCTTCTTTTGAGGTGGAGGACCCCTAGGCCGAACATGACTACTAACTCCACATTGGTGACACATGGGAGTTTTAGGAGCCTGGCAATTTGTCTTCCTCTGAACTTGCCGATGTGGGCACTTAGGTCTGATGTCCCCAAGCACACCACAATGATGGCATGTAGGAGGGTTTCTTCTGATAGGAAGCTTGGCCTCTGACTGAGGGATAACAGGAGCTTTTCCTTCCATAACAGTTTTTCCCTTATCCATACATTAGGGTGGAGATTCGGGAATAACTAGCTTCACACAAATAGTCTGGGAAGTAGAAGGAGTATCAGAAGTAGAAGGAGGAACATACCCAAGTCCGGTCTTGTCGGTAGGGCACTTTTGAGTGGAGAGCATGTCAATCAACTTCTCGTTAGAGACTCTCTCTAGTTGCAATTGTGTTTCCAGAAGCCTCTCTTCTAGATCATTGATCTTTATCCGCATAGTGGTCTTCTCAGTCCTTAGACTGTTTAGCTCTAGCACTTGCTGTTTGTACTTCTCCCTCAGCTTTAAGAACTCTACGTATTAAAGTTGATAGGCAGTCTGCATATCTTCTTTATCACTATACATAGAGTAGTAGGACTAAGAATCATCATTTTCTTCCTCAAGAGTTTCTTCATCCTTCTCAGACTTATCGTTGAGAGTAGCATTAAAGGCATACTCAGTCTTGATGTGCCTGAAACCTAAGCATTCAAAGCATTGGGGACCCCATGGATCCTTCTTCTCCGCTTCTTCTGGCTCAGCTGTGTGGGAAGCCTTCTTTAGTCTGTTAGAGAACTTCTTCTTGAATTTATTATTCTTCATGAATCGCTCGAAGTTCTTGGCTAACATTGCCACTGCATCTTCATTAATGTTAGAGTCTTCGTCATATGAGACTCTGAATTTCTTCTTAGATGCCTTGGATGCCTTGAGGGCAATAGATTTTGCCTTTCTGATTGGAGGTAAGGAGTATTCATATGTTTGAAAAGATCCTACCAGCTCTTCAATCTTCATCTCCCCCAGATCTTTGCTTTCTTCTATGGTGGTCACCTTAATCCTGAAACGGTCAGGCAAAGATCTTAGTATCTTCTGGATGAGCTTTACATTCGAGATTGACTTCCCAAGACTCACCATCGAGTTTCTTAAGTCGCTAATCTTGGTGTAAAACTCTTTGAAGGTCTCTTCTTCGAGCATCTTAATTTCTTCAAATTTAAAAATCAACATTTGAAGCTTAGCAGATTTAACCAGATTCAAAGGGCGGAACAAAATTAAGATTTTGAGACATGGTTAAAAAAAAATTAAAATAAGAGAAGTAGAAGTCAAAAGATCACACTCAAGAAATAAATCTTAACCAGAGTGTACCAAACTCTGATACCAATTGAAAATAAAATATGACTTCTAAGCAACCAAGTGTGTGTTCGTGTGTAACAAAATAACTTAAATGTTGAAAAGAAAAGAGACAAGATATTTGTTGACGAAGTGGAAACTCTATGAAGAGAAAAACCACTCCAGAGTAGCCAAACCCAGGAAATTTACTATCCAAAGACAAAGCAAGTTACAAAGCACTTGTACTCACAAAAACTATTGCGGTAGTCATACCTTTACCTATAACACGAAACCCATTGTGAACACTTCCCAATCAAGTCTCCTACTTGAAGGGCTCTTTGATGAATTCCTTTACCTTAGGCCCGACCCCTAAGATTTCACACAAACAAAGGTAGCACACACCGGCAACGGCTAGAGAGCTAGCGGATCTTCAATTCTCCCCAAACACCCTCTCTAAGCACTATGGAATTCTATACTGAATTCTTACAAATAACAATCCTAGAGTCCTCTTTATATAGGCTTCAAAAAACCTAATTCTAGCAAATTCAGACTTTGGCTGTGAAGCGTCTGGACAGAAGATAGCCTTGTCCGGACGGTCTTCTGCAACCGTCTTTCCAGAATATCGCGATTCTTCCCAAAACAGGACCACGTCTGGACCGCTTGGCTGAGCGTCCAGACGGTCTTCACCGTCTGGACCAGGATTGTATTTTTAACCGGTCAAGTGATTTTTGTTCTAGAATGGCCAAATGGGGAGTTTGTTAGTTTGTAATTGGCTACATTTTGTTGGACAAAATTACTTTCTCTGTAATGATGCATATAATAAGGATTCAGCTATTTAGAGTTCTTCTAGAAGATTTTGCATAGCCTACAAGTCAGAGAAATAGGATCCCTTACAGCAGTTTGGATGGCGTGATATACTGTTCAGACACCTAACTTTCCAAAGCATCATCCGTCTGTACGACGAGAACTTTCCGTCCAGACCTTCCTCTATGTCAAGAAGCTTCGAACTGTTCCAGCTTGCATCCGTCCGAACATTTCAGCAACACGTCCAGACGACACTCAGTGTTCGACCAGCTATAAGATTTCTTTCCAAAACACAGATATGAAAAGATCGTTGCAACCGTCCGGACGATGTGAATTCCTGTCTGGACACGCTCATCCATAAGGCAAGTTGCGCATTCAAAATTCAGACGTCTGGACAACAGCCTTCATGGTCTGGACGCGCGAGCTACTTATATGGAAATTGTTTGCATCTGATCAACCGTCCAGATGACCATTCCTTTGGTCTGGACTCGCGAAGCCTTGATATGGAAATTGCGTGCAGCTGAAGTACGACCGTCCGGACGACAGGGCAACACCGTCTGAACGCGGCTGAAATCAGGAAAGAATGTCAGAGAAATTTTGGAAAGCTAATCGCATAGTTGTCTGCCCGAACGCCTTATGTATACCGTCCGGATGGCGCCTAGGTTTATCAAGCCAAACACTTATTTGAACCTGCAGCCTATAAATAGAGATCCCTAGGCTTGAGAACTGCAAGAATTCGGTATTGAATTCCTTAGTACTTAGAGAGTTATATTTTAGAGTTATTGTGTTGAGTTAGTCTCTCTTAAGCAATTGATGTGTGTGCTGCTGCTGCGCTGAATTGAAGTCTATCTTAAGGGTTAGCCATAAGGTAAAGGATTCCATTGAAGACCCCTTCAAGTAGGAGACTTGGTTAGGAGGCGTTCGTGTTGGGTTACACATTAAAGTTCAAGGTACGACCACTGCATCAGGAGTATGTGAGTGCCACTACTTTGTAACTAGTATTGTCTTCTGAATAGTGGATATCCTGGGTTTGGCTGCCCCAGAGTGGTTTTTCTCTTGACTGAGTGTCCACTTCATTAACAAAATATCTGTCTCCTTTAATTCTGTTTGTTGATATTTTGTTGCACACATCTTTGCACACACTTGTTTATATTAGAAGTCATTTTAATTTTTCATTTGGTATCAGAGCTTGGTACACTCTGTTTAGATTCAATTCTTGAGTGTTACTCTTTTTTGACTTCTATTTGATAAAATGTCTCAAAGTCTTAATACTGTTATTGCCTTGATGGTACGAACTATGGCTATTGGAAAGCTCGTATGCAGTTCTTTTTAAAATCTATTGACTGTTGGAGTATTGTTGAAACTGGTTGGACTAACCCAGCAGATGCAACTCTCGAACTAGTCACTGGGAAAGACGCGCGACTTTCCAATGATAAAGCCCTCCATGCTCTTTGTCAAGCACTTTCACCATCTAAATTTGCAAGAATCTCAAATAGTGAATCCACTAAAGAAGCGTGGCAAATTTTGGAAACAACATATGAAGGCACCAAGCTTGTTAAATTTGCCAAACTTCAAATGTTGATTTCTAGATTTGAAGAAATTAAGATGTTGGAGGATGAGACATTCGGAGAGTTTTACTCCAAGATGAGCGACCTAAGAAACCAAATGGTGAGTCTTGGGAAAACCGTCTCGGATGTAAAACTCATCCGTAAAATTCTAAGATCTTTGCCTGAGCGTTTCAGAATCAAGGTTACTACAATTGAAGAAAGCAAAGATCTGGAAGAAATGAAGATTGAAGAGTTGGTGGGATCTCTTCAAACTTATAAGCTGTCCTTGTCCCTAGTTAAGAAGCTGAAAACCATTGCTCTGAAAGCTTCCAGGAAGAAGGTCGAAGTCTCATCTGGAGACAACTCTGAGGATGAAGAAAAAGTTGTGGCCATGTTGGCCAAAAATTTTGGAAGATTAACGAGAAATGAGCAGTTCAAAAAGAATTTTTCTGAAAAAATTAAGAAGGTCTCCAAAGAAGCTGAACCTGAGGAAGCCGAGAAGAAAGATCCCAGAGGCCCAAGATGTTTTGAATGCTCAGGGTTTGGGCATATCCTGGCTGATTGTGGGAATCTCAACCAAGGCAAGGGGAAGGCTTATAACGCGACTCTCAGTGATGAGTCCAAGAAGAAGAAGCTCCTGAGCAAGAGAAATTTCTAGCCTTTGTGGCTCCGCATGTAGAAGAGGAAGATTCTTACTCATAGCACAGTGATGATGGGGAAGAACTCAAGGAGGCTTATAAAACCCTCTATGTGGAGTTTGAAAAGCTGATGGAAGGTCGCAAGCAGCACATTCATGATTTGAACAGTTTACAGACTAAGAAGAGTTCATTGCTACGCAAAATACAGGAGCTAGAGGAGAAGCTACTAGAGACACAGCTCCAATTATAGAGAGCCATCGATGAAAAGCTTACTCACATGCTATCAATCCAGAAGAGCCCAACTGACAAGACTGAGCTCAGGTATGTAGCTCCTACGTTCGATATTCCCTCTACTTCCAGGACAGTCTTTGTTAAGCTTGCAGTCCCAGAGCCTCCCCCCATTGTTGAAGGAAAAGGAAAGGACAAAATCAATGGAGATGTTTTGAAGCCTCTGACCATTAGAAAATCTCCCATATGCCATCACTGTGGTTTAATTGGGCATGTCCGACCCTAGTGCTCCCTTCTTAAAGCACAAAAAGCAAAGGTCAAGAAAGAAGTGCTCAAACAAGCAAATTATGTTACAAGACCTCTAGCCCAGCATCAGACTCCACAATATTAGGCTCCTTATCATGCTCCATGGAATCAAGCACTAAGGCATCAGGCCCCTCAATATCAAGCCCCTTGGCCTCATGCACCATGGCACCAGGCATCTTGGCATCAGTGGCCTCAGCAGCGATTTGTACCTGCCAATCATAGTGGCAAATCCAAGACCAAATCCAAGCACTTTAAAAGGCCGAAGAAGGTGGAAGATGATCAATACTACAGAGAGCCACCTATTTGGATGCAAAGCATGATGGAGTGGATGGGTCAACAGATAAAGTCCTGCCAACAACCACCGATAGGAAGGCAGGCTTGGGTCAAGAAGAAGGAAGACATTCACCCCTTGAGGGGGAGTGGACTCACCTAGTAGGTGAGGTCTCCCATGCCTAGGATTTTGGTTCCTAAATCTTAGTGCATGTCAGGTATGTTTGCATTGCATTGTTTATCTTGTCATATCTTATTCATGCCTTGCATTCTATTTGAGGATTCGTTTATTTTATCCCCCATATTTTCTCTTGTTGTCTTGAGAAAGATCTGCAGATTTTTTTTTTGGGGATGACAGTTAAAGCACGCCGAGCGGCTGCTTTTCTGTCTTAGTATTTCTAAACCTCTCTCCCTAAGGACAGGTTTGATTTTATCTTGCATGATGTGACTAGATGTTATTTCCTTTTCCATAAGCATGTCCTTGTTTTTCTGTTTTATTGTTTTCAACATTAAAAAGAAATAAAAAAAATTAAATAAAATTGGGAAGAAGATGCAGAATTTTATTTTTTCTTTTGATAGCTTTTCAGATATTGTATGTGTTTTTGCCTGATATCTCAGTTCATTGTGCATTAATTGAATATGCTTATATATGATTGAGAGTTTATGTCTGAGATCTGCTAAGTTTTCCTGTTGCATCTTAATGATAGATAGTTGCTTTTCTCATGCGATGAAATATTGTGCACTATTTAAGGCTCCCCTAAGGTATATTATTCTCTTCTCTGACTTCTTGCTTCTGGAAATTTTAATGAGAGAAATGTTTTTGATAAGATGGTCAAATTGACCAACATGCTAGTTGAACCTAGAGCCTAACGATTCTAGCATTCTCTCTAAGTTGCAGTACCAACAAGAAACAAGCAGTAATTCTTCTGATTTCTGTGTTATATGCTTATAGTCACTGCTTCTGTGCTGAATTAGCTATATCTTGTCCTTCATGGTGCAAGTAAAAATTTTACCTTGTCCTTCATGGTACAAGTAAAAACTATTAGGTGCTGCATCTTAGGGGGAGTGTATCAGGTGAGAGTTGCTAGGCCCTAGTAAATAATAAGGTTTGACTTTTGACTGATCTATCATTGATTTTCTCTCTTGTTTAGAAAATCCGGTTGCTTTAAGTCATATCAGTGAACTTCATACCTTATTGAGAAAGCTTTCACACACGCACGCATTACATGAGTTGAGTAATCTATTTAAAATTTCTATCTGTAAGGAAATTTGTGCTTATTGAATACTTAACTCTCATTTATATCTTTACAAATTTTTGCAATGCTATTTGATTGACTTATCAGCTGATTATACATGCGTGTTCTGAAGCTGACATTAGGAAAAATATTTTCTGCAAATTTTTCCTCAGTTTCTATCTTTTCAATGTGAAGAGTCCAGACAGGTGTGGCTCAAACGGTCGGACGGTAAAGTTAAACGTCCAGATGCACGCGGCCTATCGCATGCTTATGTGGCAACGCACGTCCGAACGGGTTAATGAGCCGTCCGGACGAGGACCCCACAGGTTTTAAAAACCCTAGCCTCTACATACCCCACTCATTTCTCTTAAAAGTTAGTCCTTTTGTGCGATTTTCTCATGGGTTAGTGCAAAATCTCAGCTCTTTTTGTCCTTTTGTGCATTCCTCTCTTCATTTCAGGTACTTTTTCAAGTTAACTTTATTCTTTTCAATATTTTGATAACTGTTAAAATATTGATTATTTTGGGAATGTTTTTTAGAATAAAAATTGTATATTTGTGATATCTGCTGTGTTGGGATCTTTTGTTTCCGTAGTATTTTGGACTGTATTGTGTTCTTGCTGGATGTAATTTGTGAAAAGTCCATTTTACTATTGTTATAATGCCGTATTTTCTTTTGGAACTAACAAGAATCTAATCTGTTTGGATTATTTTTGGCAAATCTTGTTGGTTATTTTTTTGCAGAATCATGTCTGCTGGCAGTCCACAACGCAGAGTCCGTAAGAGGACAGATGGAGAGTTGGCAGCCCTGAGAGCCAAAATCATGAATAGATCTGTCATTGCCGAACGGAATGTGGTTCGTGCAGATATTGTGGTGGCCCCTCTAGACAGCATTCATGATATCATCCAGACCTACCACTAGGGCTACCTCCACAACTGTGCCTGTGTAGTCCTCACCAGATTGGTCTGCTTGTTTTATGCCAATCTTGAGGTCGTGCAAGATGATGACTACGGATTGGTTATACAGTCTTCTGTGGATGGTCATATCATTACGGTTGATCCTTAGGTTATCAGCAATATCATTGGGGTACCCGTGCTCCAATAGTCTGCCAGCCCGTACAATGAGGTAGTCTTGCCTCCTTCTCTGGATGATCTTAACGAGTTCTTTTAGGCTGTCACTCAGGGTGAGGAGCGTGCCATTTCCATCAGGATTGGTGCCTTGACTGCCCCACCCCGTATGCTTGCCAAAATTGTCCAACACAACCTCTGGTCTGTTGTTTGGCGAAGTGACCTGATATTGAATAGGGCCCAGTTCGTATATGCCATCAGTCTTCGCTTGCCCTTCTGTTTGTGCAAGCATATTTTAGGATTTATTTTAGAGGCTTGTGATGAGAGCAATACCGGTCTCCATTTTGGCTGCCTACTCACTCAGATTATTTTACAGTCAGGCATCGGTGTCACTGGAGAGCCGAAAATGAAGATTCAAGATCCCATCAGCAAGCAGACGCTGATGAAGTCTAACGCCCAGCTGAGGAGTGGTGATATATGGATGATGCTCCACAGCCCCCTCCCATACATGTAGCAGTTCCTGACATGGCATCCTCCTCACAGACTGCTCCTCCACAGCAAGATGCCAGCTATGCTCAGATTTTGGAGGCTTTAGCTGCACTTCAGAGCGGCATGAGCACTATGCAGCTGACTCTTTCATCTCTGCAGCATGAGGTTCACTCGATCAACCTCCGAGTAGAGTAGAGCCAGCTGGACATCCAGGAATGTCTCAGGCATCATCATCCGTCCAGCAGTTACGATGAGGACGATGCACCTATGGATGCATCTTGATTTTCGTTTGCTTTGTTGTATTTTGAGACATTTTGGTTATCTTTTTGATAATTTGCTACACTTGCTAAACTCTTGGATATTATTACTCTGTTTACCCTTGTCCTTATGAGACATTTAGGGGGAGTAATTTTTGTGTGTCTGATTCTTATTATTCTGCTTTACCCTTTGTCCCTCTGTGACAAAAAGGGAGAGTAATTTTTATTTGGACCGGGATTGTATTTCTAACCAGTCAAGTGATTTTTGTCCCAGAATCGCCAAATGGGGAGTTCGTGAGTTTGTAATTGGCTACATTCTGTTGAACAAAATCACTTCTTTGTAATGATGCATTTAAACAGGGATTCAGCTATTCAGAGTTCTTCTAGAAGATTTTACAGAGTCTACAAGTCAGAAAAATCGAATCCCTTGCAGCCGTCCGGAAGACGTGATATACCGTCCGAACAACAACTGTCCAAAGCATCATCCGTCCGGACGACAAGAACTTTCCATCCAAACCTTCCTCTGTGTTAAGAAGCTTCGAACTGTTCCAGCTTGCATCTGTCCGGACGTTTCAGCAGCACGTCCAGACGACACTCAATGTTCGACCAGCTATGAGATTTCTTTCCAAAAACACAGATATGGGAAGATTGCTGCAACCGCCAGATGATGTGGATTACCGTCCGGACCCGTTCATCCATAAGGCAAGTTTCACATTCAAAATTCAGACGTCCGGACGACAGCCTTCATGGTCCGGACACGCGAGCTACTTATATGGAAATTGTGTGCATCTCATCAACCGTCCGGACGACCATTCCCTTGGTCTGGACGCGCGAAGCCTTGATATGAAAATTGCGTGCAGATGAAGTGCAACCGTTCGGACAATAGGCAACACCGTCCAGACGTGGCTCAAATTAGAAAAGAATTTCAGCAAAATTTTGGAAAGCCGATCACATAGTTGTCCGTCCAGGCGCCTTATGTCTACCGTCCAGATAGCGCCTAGGTTTATCACGCCAGACGCTCATTTGAACCTACAGCCTATAAATAGAGGTCCTTTGGCTTGAGACCTACAAGAATTCGGTATTGAATTCCTTAGTGCTTAGAGAGTTATATTTTAGAGTTATTGTGCTGAGTTAGTCTCTCTTAAGCCGTTGATGTGTGTGCTGTTACTGCGCTGAATTGAAGTCTATCTTAGGAGTTGGCCCTAAAGTAAAGGATTCCATTGAAGACCCCTTCAGGTAGGAGACCTGGTTGGGAGGCGTTCGTGTTGGGTTACACGTTAGAGTTCAAGGTACGACCACTACTTCAGGGGTATGTGAGTGCTAGTACTTTGTAACTAGTCTTGTCTTCTGAATAGTAGATATCGCGGGTTTGGCTGCCTCAGAGTGGTTTTTCTCTTGACTGAGTTTCCACTTCTTTAACAAAATATCTGTCTCCTTTAATTCCGTTTGTTGATATTTTGTTGCACACATCTTTGCACACACTTGTTTATATTAGAAGTCATTTTAATTTTTCACGTTCGTAAAGGAAACCTGGAATATTCTGGAACGCTGAGTAGAGTCTGGATGTGTTGCCACGTCGTCTAGACGTCTTGCAAAAACTTCCCAAATAAGTGCTGACTGAAATCCAACTCCATGTAGAAATTGGAGAAGCTTGACCTAGTGTCCGGACGGTGTTGCCCTATCGTCTGGACGTTTTCAACGCTGAAGCTTCTAGACACTGTGGCGCGCCCGGATGCCTTCAAAGGCCTGTCTGGACAGTTGCACAGGAACCGGCCAGCTGACTTGGATTTTACAAGCGATCTTCATGAACATCTTCTAGAAACTTGTGACAATGCACATGGCTTGAAATAAACATTGTCCATAAAACTTGAAGATTCTGAATAAGACCAATAATCCTATTTAAATAGCAACCATTACATAAAGTGTTTTTTTGTCATCTAGAATGTAGCCAACATAAAATACTAACACTAACCTTTGGGGAACTCATGTTATACATGCACTCCAAATACATGACATCTCATAGAACACATATGCATTCTAGCCGAATATCACTATACATATGTTTCCGTCACATACCAAAAATATGCATAGTAATACATCTAACATGAATCCTTTTCTAAAACATGCCACACATCATCATGCTATGTATGCTCTTGTTCTGTTTTCTTGGTTTTTCTGCTTGCAAGGCTACAACCTCAGGACTTGTTTCTGACGCCATGAGATTGTATACTCACTAGTCTTACACTTACTTTGCCATGATGATCTTTCAACCATGGTCTTAACATTCAGCAATCATGACTTCGTTATACTAGTGCTCCAATACTATCTATGCTCTGTGCTCATGCTATCACACTTATGCAAATCATCTCATCTCATGTTTTTCCTAAACTTTCTTCAATACATGCATTTCTTAACTTCTCATGAATCACATAAATCATTGGTCAATCCACATGTTCTCAATCAGAACTTGAAACTCGTAAATCTCATCAAATCATCACTTTAACATATTGAAAGCAATTCACGTGCATATATTATACTAAAATACTATTGGCTCGAGTTTATCAAATCATAACATTTTCTTGGCATAAAACACAACATTGTTCTCAATGAGTAAAATACTCACTTTAGCTGCTCAGTATTTGGCTTAAAAAAGGATTCCCAACGAAAGCCTGCAATGCATCACTGCATTATCAAATTGCATTACACATCAAAACTAACACATAATAGTTTCTAATTCTAAATTCTCACTTAGTTCTTGAATTGCAAAAGAACTAAAACCCATAAAAAACCCATAAATTTCTAGGGTTCCATTTGACAATCCATTAACTAATAACAATAACACATAAGATTATCTTAGGGTTATACACAAAATATACCAATTTAGAACACGTAGACAAAAACTAGAGTTTTGGGTCTTACCTTGATTTCTCACTAAAATGCAACCAACACTTGGAAGTTGTCAAGAATACTCCAAAATACATAATGCCTAGAGAAAATTGAGAGATTAAACTCAATCTCTCAAAAATCTACACAAAATCTAGGGGAACAAGGACTTTCGGATTTACATCAAACCAATCGGTGAAAACGTAGATCTAGTGGTAAGGATCACGTTTCTAGCATCGGATTTGAGTTTGGAGACTTCAATCTACAAAGATCTAGGGTTTTGTATCAAAACCCTAGGAGAGAGAGAGAGAGAGAGAGAGAGAGAGAGAGAGAGAGAGAGAACGAGGGAAATGAGCTGAAAATTGTCATCCAACAATTTCAATATAAGACTGTCCGGACAGGTAAGTGGGCTGCCCAGACACACGTGTGCGTGGTGCCATTCTTGGTTGAAGTTTTTCGGACACGTATATTGTCCGTCCGGACATGCTAAAAAACTGGGACTCCTTGGAAGTCCTATCCACAGGTTGTCCGGACACGGTAGTGAACACACACTTTCTGCCCAACTTGTCCAGACACCAAATGGGTCCGTTCGGACACACAACTTAGAAATTCGATTCTAAATGTTTAAGTGTTTTTCTTTTACATTTTACCTAATTATTCCTTTAATTAGTCTAATTCATGTTTTAACCTTCTAATTAACATCTTGGACGTTACATTTCTCCCACCTAATTAGAATTTTGACTCAAAATTTAAATTCTAATTTGTTAAACAAGCTTACAAACATGCTTAACAACTAGAACAAAGCATTATACCTAGAGAAAATAACTAAAATGGTATGACAAAGGGATCATACCTGGGCTTACTCAAACAAGTGGGGATATCGATCTCGCATCTCTTGCTCAAGCTCCCACAAGGCTTCTTCTACGCCGTGATTTCGCTATAGAATCTTCACTAACAGTATGGTTTTGGTCCTCATTTGTTGTTCCTTGCGATCCAACACTTGTACTGGAAGCTCTTCATATGTCAAGTTTGCTTGAATATCAAGAGGCTTATAGCCTAAAACATGCAAAGGATCATGAAAACACTTTTGCAATTGAGAGACGTGGAAGACGTCGTGAATACTTGCCATGCTATGAGGCAATTTGAACTTGTACGCTAGAGGGCTCACACGCTTTGATAAATGCCAAATATTGTATATTTGGACCCCCTTAGTTTGCATGAGTTAGGCCTTTAGCTTTATTATTTTCTGATATATTTTGTTAGTTTTGCTGCTTTAGCATTTTATAGGTCATTAAGTGAAAAATGGAGGTTTTGAGGAAAAAGGCTGAAAATTCGGATTCTAAGGCAATGGGCTCGAGCACAACTCTGTTGGGCTCGAGCGCACGTGCCCATAGTATGCCATCAGCTCATAACGATGCACTGCAAAAGAGCCTTTCAGCCACATGAGCTCGAGCACAGCCCTACTGGGCTCAAGTGCACTTGCCCTTCAATAGCCATCAGAGCACCAGGATGCGCGCAAGGAAGTCTTTCAAGCCCGAATGAGCTCGAGTGCAGGCCTGTTGTGCTCGAGCTCACCCTGCAGAACTGGCAAAAATGCATACTTGTACCAGAACTCCAATCAGACCATTTCTTTTCACAAAAGCACTTATCCCTCTGATTTTCGCACTAGAACGAACTAGTTTTGTGTTTTTGGTTGTCTCTTGCAAGAGAAGAACCCTAAAGGGAGGTAAAGGAGTCTTTCTACATGGCCTTCAAACCCTAGAGCTCCTCTATAAAGCCATAGCCCCTCCTTGAAAACCAATGAATTGGGCAGTAGGTTTAGGCCATTTTCTCTTCTGTAATAGCTTAGTTTCAAAAAATCTTTACATTTTGTAGCTCTTTTCTTTAAGTCTTCTTCAAGTTCATGTTATTTCTTCAAGTTTTGTGAGTCATGGTAGGCTAAAACCCTCAACTAAGGTTGAGGATGAAGCCTCACCATTGATAACACACACTCTTGTCATGCTACTTTTACATTCCAACTTTTATTGATATGTTATTCAAGTTTCATTCTCTTTATTGCTTATGCCTTAGAGTGAATGTGTGTTTATTGAAGTGGAAGGGCTTTTAATGTGTTGCAACCAATGGGTATATAGAGTTGTCGATTTATCCATTGTGATTTGTCCCTTGAATGGGTACAATGGATGATTTGGTTTCAAATGGGTACTATTTGTGATCTAAGTTGGGTTCATTAAATAGTTCTAACACATGTGCTTAAGTACTTGATTAACAATGCAAAGCTTAAATGTTCTTGGGGTGTTTGAATGGAAAACTAGAGTGTGTGTTGTTGGATTTGGTTTGGTGGATTCTTGAACCTTAGTTCTTTTTATAATTAGTTTATCATCATCTTTAACTTAGTTGTTATTTTGCATGTTTAAACCTCAACACTTTGGAACTAGGTTAAAATGAGATTAGTTAAGCAAGAACCTAATTTTTGACCATTTCCCTATGGATTCGATCTCGCACTTGCACACACTATATTGCAAATGATTCATGTGCTTGAGAGTATATTTTAAACTCACGACATGTTTTTGGCGCCGTTGCCGGGGAAATCAGTTTAAGAATTGGTTTTTGTTTGATTAATTTTGTTTTTCTACTAGTTAGGTAGATTTTTAGTTTTTGTAAGTTGTGTTTTGTTTCTGTTTCTATAATCTAACAAAAAACAAAATTGGTTTCTATTCTGTTTCTACATTTTTTGCAGAATCGGGATTTTCTATAACTCAGCTCGAGTACACCCCTGGTGAGCTCGAGCCCACCGTGCCATGGCCAGCACACTTGAGTGCATGCAGACAGCAAGGCTCCTGAGCAAAAGTGCTCTAGCCTAAGCGAAGTTGAGCTCGAGCGCACATCTGCATCTTCAACAGACCAGAAATACATACGGAAAATTTTCTTGTTATTTTCTGTTTAAGTTTATTTTTAGTTTATTTTGTTAATATTTTGTTTCTGTTTATTTTATTTCTTTTAGTTTGGTTAAAGTTTTGTGGATGTTTGGTGTATGCTTGGTAGGAGATCCTTAAACCTAGAATTGACATCTTTAGATCCCGAAATTGAGAGAACCCTTAGGAGAAGACTTAGAAATCCTGTTGAGATGGGAGATAAGATGAATGCGGGTGAGAATGAGCGGCATAGGGGAGAAAATGTAGACCACACTAGATCACTTAGGGATTTGTTCGAACCAGTTTCGACAAACTCTCCTTTGTGTATAGTTTTGCCACCGACTAATGCCACCCATTTTGACCTAAAGCCTATTGTCATTCAACTCCTACCTGCATTCCATGGCTTAGACCTTGAGAATCCCTATAGCCATGTGAAGAAATTCAAAGACATTTGTGGAACTTTCAAATTTCAAAACATTTTTGAGGAGTCTGTGCACCTTAGACTTTTTCCTTTCTCACTTCACGATAAAGCCAAGGCATGGTTGGAATCAAATATGCCTGGATCTATCATATCTTGGGAAAACTTGCTGAACAGGTTTTACAATAAATTTTTCCCAATGTCAAAAGTGAATAAGTGTAGGAAGGAAATAAGTTCATTTACTCAAGAAGAGGATGAGAAATTTCCTGAGAGTTGGGAGAGATTTCAAGATATGCTGATCAAGTGCCCTCCACATGGATATGAGAAGTGGAGACTCGTGTAGTTCTTATATCAAGGATTGACTCAATCCAACCGTAGTATGATCAAGTCAATGAATGGAGGGGCAATTCTGAGTTTGACGGGAGAGGAAACATATAGGACCTTAGATCAATTGTCTGACAATTCCCAGCAGTGGGATTTTTCAAGCTGTTTAGATAAGGTTGCTCGCATCCAGAAAAAATGAGGCATTTATGAGGTGAAGGAAGATGTTGAGTTGAGGATGAAAATAGATGCCCTCACAAAGAAGGTTGATGCTTTCGTCGTAAGCAAGTCTATCAATGCTACGAACCCTTTCCATGTTGATTGCTATTCTATTTGTGCTAGTCCCATGCACTTAGTACAGACTTGTCCATCTTTGCCGACCTTTGTCGAGTCACCAATGGAATAAGTGAACGCTTTCAACTATTATAGGAAGCAATCTAATGGACCATTTTCTGAGACTTACAATCCTGGGTGGCGAAACCACCCTAATTTGTCGTGGAAGCAGAACCAACCAATGAATAAAGGGGGACCCTCATCAATCCCATAATCAATACCCCCTAGATTTCATCAACCGGTTCATCATCAGGATCATTCAGCGCAGCCGGTGCCTGTGTACCAAGCACCCACTCAAGTCCCAGCTTCTTCTTCACAACCCACTCTGGAGGAAACTCTTAAGGCCTTCATGCAGATTACAAGCCAATCTATTAGTGAAGTGAAGAATGCCACCATGTTGAACACCCAAGCGATTGCCAAGCTAGAGGTTCAGATGGGTCAAATGGCTAATCATCTGGGTGAGAGAGAGAAGGAAAAGCTCCCTAGTTAGCCAGTGCCCAATCCAAAGTTGCAATTCCATGGGAGAAGTTCATCAAATACTGTGCACGTACAGAAGCATGTGCAAGTCGTTATCGCACTGAGGTCTGGGAGACTAGTGGACAATCAAGTGGTTCTTCCAAATGAGAACTCTGCTGCACAAGAAGACCAAGGAAGTGGCAACACAGAGGAGAGAGCTGCGGAGCCATCTACAACCACTCCCCCAATTGATATTCCTCCTAAGTCATTTGTACCTAAGGCGCCTTACCCAAACATATTACTGGTGAAAAATATATCAATATTGACTTCTAACAACTATGTTTGTGTGTTTGTATGCAACAAAAAATATCTTTAAATGCGGAAAATAAAAAGACAAGATATTTGTTGACGAAGTGGAAACTCTGTGAAGAGAAAAACCACTCCGGGGCAGCCAAATCCAGGAACTCCACTATCTCAAAACAAAGCAAGTTACAAAGCAAGTTACAAAGCACTCGTACTCACAAAATCTATTGCAGTAGTCATACCTTTAACTATAACACGAAGCCCATAGTGAACGCTTCCCAACCAAGTCTCCTTCTTGAATGGGGTCTTTGATGGATTCCTTTACCTTACGGCCGACCCCTAAGATAGACTTCACATAAACTGTTGAGCACACACTGGCAACGGCTAGAGAGCTAGCGGATCTTCGATTCTCCCTAAACACCCTCTCTAAGCACTATGGAATTCGTTACAGAATTCATACAATTTACAAGCCTAGAGCCCTCTATTTATAGGCTTATAGAAAACCTAAATCTGCTTAAATTCGAACTCTGGCTATCGAGCGTCCGAGCGGAAGTTAGCCTCGTCCGTACGATCTTCTATGACCACCTTCCAGAATAGCGCAATTCTTTCTATAACAGGTATACGTCTGGACGGCTTGGCCGAGCATCCGGACGCTCTTCGCCATAACTCCTTTTCGCATTCGGAAAGGAAGCCCAAAGTATTCTGAAATACTGGACAGCGTCCGGACGTGTTGCCACGTCATCCGGACGTCTCGCAAAGACTTCTCAAACAGTGTCGACTTCTGAAATTCAACTCCGTGTAGAATTTGGAGAAGTTTGACCTAGTGCCCGGATGGTGTTGCTCTGACGTTCGGACGTCTTCAACGCTAAAGCTTCTAGACACTGAAAGGAATCCGAATGCCTTCAAAGGCTCGTCCGGACGGTTGCACGGGAACCGATTTTTCTATCTTGGAATTTGCAAGGAATCTTCATGGACATCTTCTATAAGCTTGTGATCAGTCACATGTTTTGAAATGAATACTGTCTGTATACATGAAGACTCTAAATAAGAACCGATCATCCTATTAATTTGCAACCATTACATAAAGTGTTTTTGTCATCCAGAATGTAGCCAACATAAAATACTAACAAACTCTCCCTTTGGCCATTCTGGGACAAAAAACACTTGATTGGTTTGGAAATACATTTCCGGTCTAAAAACAAAAAATACTCCCCCTTTTTGTCACAAAAGGACAAAGGGTAAACAGAGTATTTAAGAAAAACCATAAGTATTTAAGAAATACACAAAGTCTCATAACAAATTAAAATTGTTCTCAACATACTAACACGCCCGTTCGAACAAGGAGAAGGAATGTTCGGACGAAACAACTGCATAGTCCGAACAACCAAAAACACCGTCTAGACGCTTCACACAAAAAATCTGAAAAAGAAAGGAAAAACAAAAAAATATTTTCCAAAAATAATTTCCAGAACACGCATGAATAAAAAGCTGATAACACAGTTCAAAAGTATGTTAACACAAATGCTAAAATATAATAGAGAGTTAAGTAATTTATTGAGCAAAAATTTTCTTACATAAGAATTCTTTAAATAGTCTACTTCACTCATGCAATGCGTGCGCGCGCGCGCGCGTGTGTGTGTGTGTGTGAAGACTTTCTCAATAAGGTATGATCTTTGCTAATATGATTTAAAGCAACTAAAATGACTTAAAGAAAGATTTTTCACAATTGGATCAGTCAAAAGTGAAACCTAATTATACTAAGGCTTAGTCACCCTCATCTAATATTCTCCCCCTAAGAGCAGCACTGAAGTTTTATTTTACTTGCACCATGAGGGACAAGATAAAATTTTTACTTGCACCATGAAGGACAAGATATAGTTGTATCAGCATAGAAGCAATGAATTTATTCATGTAACAATAAGCTCAGAGATATAACTGCTTCTTTCTTTTTGGTGTTGCAACTTAGAGAGGAAGCCAAAAATTTTAGGGCTAGGTTCAACTAGTGAATTGGTCAATTTGACAATCCTAACACAACAAAAATCTCTCAAAAGACTTTTCAGAAGCAAAAAATCAGAGGAGAAAAAAATGTACCTTAGGAGAGCCTTGGATAGTGTACATTTTCATCGCATGAGAAAAGTAACTATCTATCAAATAGATGCAACAGAGAAACTTTGTAGATATTAAACAAGAACTCTCAGTTATATAAAATCAAAAGGAGTAATGCACCAAGAATTGAGACATCAGGTAAAAATACATAAGATATCTAAAAAGCTAAAACTAGGAATAAATGTCTGCATCTTTCTCCCCCCCCCCCCCCCCCTCCCTTTTTTTTGAAAAAAAAAAGTGGAAAAAAAAAAACATACTTCACAGTAAAGAGGATAGTAAAGTCCAAGCATGTAAGGTAAAAGCAAACCTGACCTCAGGGAGAGACGTTTGATAGTACCAAGATAGAAAAGCAGCCGCTCGACGTGCTATTTCTATTATCCCTATTTTTTACCTGCAGAATTTCCTCAAGACAAACAAGAGGGAATATAGGGATAGAGAAGATGGGTTCCATAACAACATGCAAAGATTTCATAATATGATATAAAAATGCTATGCAAGTGTACCTGTCATGCTCTAGGATTTAGGAACCAAAATCCTAGGCATATGTGACCTCACCTACTAGGTAGGTCCGCTCCCCCTTGGGGAGTGGGTGTCCTCTTTTTTGTCCTGTCCTTCCTTCTTTAGCTGTAGTGTTAGATATCTGACCAGATCTTGCATGAAAGAACTGACAGAAGATGTTCCTTCATAGAAGATTTCCCTTTCTACAGTCTTCTGTTTCTCCATATATAGCTTCTTGGGGACCCAAGTCATTTTTTCTTGAGTAGGCTTCTGCAGTTGCTGATACCTTGGAACATGATTTCTAGGCAGAGATCCATGATGCCTGGATGGCTTAGGTGGAGGACATCTAGGCCGGACATGACTGCTAACTACACATTGGTGACACATGGGAGTTTTAGGAGCCTGCCAATTTATCTTCCTCTGAATTTGCCGATGTGGGCACTTAAGTCTGATGTGCCCTAGCTCGCCACAGTGATGGCATGTGGGAGGCTTTCTTCTGATAGGAAGCTTGGCCAGCGGCTGAGGGATGACTGGTACTTCCCCATCCATAACAGTTTTTCCCATATCCACACTTGAGGGTGGAGATTCGGGAATAACCGGCTTCACAAAAATAGTCTAGGAGGTAGAAGGGGTATCAGAAGTAGAAGGAAGAACATACCCGAGTTTGGTCTTATCAGTTGGGCACTTTTGAATGGAGAGCATGTGAATTATCTTCTCGTTTGAGACTCTCTCTAGTTGCAATTGTGTCTCCAGAAGCCTTTCTTCTAAATCATTGATCTTTATTAGCATAATGGTCTTCTCAGTCCTGAGGCTGTTTAGCTCTAGTACCTGTTGCTTGTATTTCTCCCTCAGCTTTAAGAACTCTACATATTGAAGTTAATAGGTTGACTGCATATCTTCTTCTTCACTATTCTTAGAGTAGTAGGACTAAGAATCCTCTTTTTCTTCATGTGGGGCCACGAAGGCTAGAAATTTTTCTTCCTCAGGAGTTTCTTCTTCCTTCTCAGACTCATTGCTGAGAGTTGTATTAAAGGCTTTCCCTTTTAGTTTCTTCAGATTTGCACATTCAGTCCTGATGTCCCTGAAGCCTGAACATTCGAAGCATTGGGGACCTCTTGGATCTTTCTTCTCTGCTTCTTCTGACTCAGCTGTGTGGGGAGCCTTTCTTAGTTTGTCAGAGAACTTCTTGAATTTATTATTCTTCATGAACTGCTCGAAGTTCTTGGCTAACATTGCCACTGCATCTTCATCAATGTCAGAGTCTTCGTCAAACTTCATCAGATGAGACTCTGGATTTCTTCTTAGATGCCTTGAGGGCAATAGTCTTTGCCTTTCTGACTAGAGGTAAGGAGTATTTATATGTCTGAAGAGATCCTACCAGCTCTACAGTCTTCATCTCCTCCAGATCTTTGCTTTCTTCTATAGTTATCACCTTAATCCTGAAACGCTCAGGCAAAGATCTTAGTATCTTTCGGATGAGTTTTACATCCGAGATTTGCTTCCCAAGACTCACGATCGAGTTTCTTAGGTCGCTAATCTTGGTGTAAAACTCTTCAAAGGTATCTTCTTCTAGCATCTTAATTTCTTCAAATTTAGAAATCGACATTTGAAGCTTGGCAGATTTTACCAGTGTTATGCCTTCATATGTTGTTTCTAGAATTTTCCGTGTATCTTTAGCAACTTCACAATTTGAAATTCTTGTGAATTCAGATGGTGAAAGTGCTTGACATAGTGCATGGAGGGCTTTATCATTGGAGAGCCGCGCGCTTGTTTGAGTAATAGTAATTTCGTCTGTTTCTTCTGGTTTAATCCAACCAGTTTCAACAATTTTCTAGACGTCAATTGATTTTAAAAAGAAGCGCATGCGGGCTTTCTAATAGCCATAGTTCGTCCCATCAATGGGTGGAACTGAATTAAGATTTTGAGACATTATAAAAATAAACAAAACAAAAGTCAAGAGATTACACTCAAGAAATAAATCTAAAATAGAGTGTACCAAGCTCTGATACCAATTGAAAAATAAATATTGACTTCTAACAACCAAGTGTGTGTGTTTGTGTGCAACAAAAAATATCTTTAAATGCAGAAAATAAAAAGACAAGATATTTGTTGATGAAGTAGAAACTCTGTGAAGATAAAAACCACTCCGGGGCAGCCAAACCCAGGACTCCACTATCCAAAAACAAAGCAAGTTACAAAGCACTCGTACTCACAAAACCTATTGCAGTAGTCATACATTTAACTATAACACGAAGCCCATCGTAAACGCTTCCCAACCAAGTCTCCTACTTGAAGGGGTCTTTGATGGATTCCTTTATCTTAGGGCCGACTCCTAAGATAGACTTCACACGAACTATTAAGCACACACCGGCAACGGCTAGAGAGCTAGCGGATCTTCGATTCTCCCTAAACACCTTCTCTAAGCACTATGGAATTTCTTACAGAATTCATACAATTTAAAAGCCTAGAGCCCTCTATTTATAGTCTTACAGAAAACCTAAATCTGCTTAAATTCAAACTCTAGCTATCGAGCATCCGAACAGAAGTTAGCCTAGTCTGGACGGTCTTTTGTGCCCGCCTTCCAGAATAGCGTAATTCTTTCTATAATAGGTATACGTCCGGACGGCTTGGCCGAGCGTCCTGACGGTCTTCGCCATAACTCTTTTTCGCATTCGAAAAGGAAGCCCGGAATATTCTAAAATGCTGGACAGCGTCCAAACGTGTTGCCGCGTCGTTCGGACGTCTTGTAGAGACTTCTCAAACAGTGTCGACTTTTGAAATTCAACTCCGTGTAGAATTTGGATAAGCTTGACCTAGCGTCCAGACGGTGTTGCTCTGACGTCCGGACGCCTTCAAAGGCTTGTCCGGACGGTTGCACAAGAACTGGTTTTTTTGTCTTGGAATTTGCAAGGAATCTTCATGGACATCTTTTATAAGCTTGTGATCAGTCACATGTTTTGAAATGAATACTGTCCGTATACATGAAGACTCTGAATAACAACCGATCATCCTATTAATTTGCAACCATTACATAAAGTGTTTTTGTCATCCAAAATGTAGCCAACATAAAATACTAACAACTGGCGCCCAAGAAGGGAGGGAAATTTGAGGATATCATGGAGGTCTTCAAGCAGGTTGAGATCAACATTCTATTCTTGGATGCTATCCAGTAAGTGCCATCGTATGCCAAGTTCTTGAAGGACCCGATTAAAGTTAAGAATAAAACCAATGTCCCAAAGAGAGTTTGTTTGACCAAGCAAGTCAGCTCAATCCTCCAATGCAAGCTGCCCTTCAAGTACAAGGACCCTAGGTGTCCTACTATCTCTTGCATGATAGGAGTCAGCCGAATTATGAGGGCTTTATTAAATCTTGGAGCTAATGTAAATCTCTTACCCTATTCAGTTTATCTGCAATTTGGGTTAGGAGAATTGAAGCCTACACCCATGACAATTCAGTTGGCTGATAGGTCGGTGAAGAAACATCAGGAAATCATTGAGGATGTATTGGTAAAAGTGGACAAGTTTTATTTCCCTGTGGATTTTGTTGTGCTTGAGACCAAGCCAGTGTAGAATATAGGAGTTCAGATACCAGTGATCTTAGGGCGACCATTCTTAGCTACGGCTAATGCCCTGATCAATTGTAGAACAGGGGTGATGAAGATCTCTTTAGCAACATGACGGTGGAGCTGGACATCTTTGACATTAACAAGAAGCCGAGGGATTGTGATGAGATTGGAAGTGCCTGCTTGATTGAGGAAATCATTGAAGAAGCTGTAGAAGCATCAAGTCTAGAGGACCCCCTAGAGGCATGTATTGCTCAATTCGGAGAGGATTTGGATTTAGATAAGTTACTTGAGCAAGCTGATGCCATTTTGGAGTCTGCTACTCTGGTAAGCAGTGAGGACGAAACGACAGTATCTGAACCCACCAAGAAGGAACCAAAGCCTAGACTAGACAATCTCGAGTATGAGTTCTTAGGTCCAGCAGATTGTTTGCCTGTGAGTATAGCTTCAGATTTGATTAGTGTTCAAGAGAAGAAAGTATTGGATGTTTTAAGAGAACACAAGGAAGCTATTGGCTGGACTATTGAGGATACTGAGCAACAAAGAAGGCTCAACCCAGCTATTCAAGGAGTTGAAAAGGCAGAAGTAATCATCCATCCAATCTTTGATAGCAAATGCGTGAGTTCGATTCATGTCATGCCTAAATGGGCCGGATTGCTGAGAGTGAAGACCACGGATGACGAGTTTGTGCTGACTCGTATATGGAAAGCCTGGATAGACTACCACAAAGTGAATGCTGCCATGAGGAAGGATTATTTTTCACGCCCATTCATTTGGCCGATGGTAGAGCACGTGGCGGGGCATGAATATTCAAGACAACCCTGTGGGATGATCCAAGTTACTTGGAGTGATTGCAGTCTAGTATGGGAAGTTTGGTTGAAGACTGCAAACTTAGTGCTTGTGATAAGTCTTGCATTATTCGATTCAAGACCCTTTAAGTTACATTTGTTATCCTTAGTTTGTGTTGTATATATAACATTTTGTTGTATTTTAATGTTTTAACTCTTTTTTAGGTCTTAATTGGAAACAAAAGCAAAATCATCAAAATTAGGCCTAAGATACATCAAGAGCAAATTAAGGATCATTTGAGGTTCAAATGCTCCTGCCAAGAAGAGAAAATCAGTTAAGTATAATAGATTGATCGAAAATCCTATGACTAAAGGATGTGATCGATCGATTCATTAGTCGAAATAAATTCGATCGATCGAAAATTCCATGGCTTAAAGATGCGATCGATCGACTTCGGATATTCAAGAAAGATCTGCAGATGTCGACACTATTTTGTGTGAACCAAAATCATCCTCAAGTTGTGCGATTGTAATGGGATGTCGACACTCTTCATTTGTGCGGCTGAAAGTGATTGAATGGGTTGTATTTGTTGTATCAAAATTCTCTATAAATAGAGAATGAACGTGAGAGTTAAAAAGAGAGATTTTTTTTATGTTTTTTTTTAGTTTTTGTGCATTCTTTTGATTCACCCTTCCCTTTATGTTTTCCAGAGAGCTTAGATTAGTGTAATTTAGTTCTGCAACTCACTTTAATTCCATTCTTATTCAAGTAAAGTTTGAATTTAGTTGATGCAATTGTTCTTTATAATTTCCAGCAACTACTTTCTTCTTATTTTCTTGTTTATTTTATTTTATGTTTGATATAACCTTGGAATCCAAAAATTCCAGAGAGTTTAGCTAGTTCTTTTAATGGTTTTTCTTTAAATTTTTCTTTCCTTAATTCTTGTTCTTTATTGTTTTTAGTTCTTTGATTAGTTATTTTATTAAAATAAGTTGTTTTACATAGTGTTAGTTTGATTTGTAGTTTCTAAACCCTCTAAGAAAAATGGGTTCTTCTTCTTCTTCTATAAGAGAATCTCATTTCTTCATGAGTAGCTAAACTTATTATTGGGTGTTGATGGAACTCCTTCCAATTGCCATGGCGTAATTGTGTTGTTCTTGGATTTCTATACATGTGTGATGATTACATAGCTTAGAGATGGTTATGTAATGGTGCTTTGTGACATAATTTATGTGAAGTTGATGAATCATGCTAGGGAACATGTATCACTCCACATCCTTTTAGTTTAATTGTTGTTTAGATGCATTTCAATTATAGTGTAATTTTATGTGGAAGTTATGTGCGAAACTAAGATGGTTTATGCTTTTTCGATAAATATGTATGCTTATTGAGAGGTCTTATAGTCCATACAAGGGAGCATCAATCATTCATGCGTAGATTTTAGTTGGACGAGTATTGTGTAACTAGATGGGTTATTATTTCCTTTTAATTAAGGTAGTTTCATGTTGAGGTCGTCGTATGATTGACAATCATTACGCACTCGTATTATGCATGTGAAGGAAATCCGAAATAAACATAATATGCCATGTGTATGAGGATTGAGTGAAATCAATTCCCTATACTTCTCATTTTCTTAAATCTCTCCATTTTTAATTGTTTTAGTTTGTGTTAGTTTAATGATAAAAATTGAAACAAAATATCTTTTTCAATTAAATTGGATAAACATCTTAGATATTTCATAATTAAACAACCCCCAATCTTTGTGGTTTGATACCCTCTTTAGTTCTATTCTGCAAAGTCTCGTACTATTACGAGTGGTTACAAATATTAAAATCCACGTAGTTGTGAAAACCAATAAAGTTTCAAAACCAAAATTCTTTATTTTTAATCATCAGTTGGAAGGCTACCAGCTTGTGGGAGGCAACCCATATTCCTTTCCTGATTATTTGATTTTGTTTGTTGGTCTTGTTTCTGTTGTGTTTTTCAGGATCAGTGTTTGCCATTCAAGTTTGGGGGAGCGTTCTACGTTGTGCCCAACTTGCATCGCTCTATCGGTATTGTATTTCTGGTCACATTGGGGACAATGTGTTATTTAAGTTTGGGGGTGGGGTAGACATTTCTGTTTGTTATTTTTGTTGTTTTTAGTGCTTTTGTGGAAAAAAAAAATGATGTTGTTAATTAAGCATGTTTACATCTTACTATGGTTTGCATATCATTGGTTGTTTAACATGTTGAACATTGCATGTCATTAAAAATATGAAATCTTTTGACTCAATTGTTGGATTAGTGAGACTTTACGTGTTTGAATTGTTTATCACAAGCACATTAGCTTAGGGTCTATGAGGCATGAAAATTGATTTGAGTATGTGTGTCTTGAGATTTGTTGGATGACTTGTTGATGAAACCTTGGCTTGATAAATTAAAAAAAGAAAAAAGAAAAAAGAAATATATATATATATATATCATCAATTTGAGTTTTCATTGAGTAACCGGGCCTCTTGTCTCACTAAGCATTGAGCGTTCGCGTAAAAAGATGAGAATTTCATGTTGGAAGATTGTATGGCTAGTTTGACTTCATAACCTTTTTGACTTGAGTAATTAAGCCCTTAAGAATGTTTTTACATCTAGTGCCCTAAAACCATCTGGTTTGGGAGTCACTGGCCTAACACTCGTTACATATGCTCATGATGTATGAACCATGTTTTTGGGTGGTGATTTTTGCTTGATTGACAACATAGTACTCTAGCAAACCCTTACGAGACTTCACTCGTCCACTAAATGCAATCGTTTCTCCCACGAAAGAGGATTTATGTTTCATGCTTTGATTTTGTTTTGCAAAGGGACTAGCAAAATGTAAGTTTGGGGGTATTTGATGAGTGCCAAATATTATATATTTGGACCCCTTAGTTTGCATGAGTTAGGCCTTTAGCTTTGTTATTTTATGTATATTTTGTTAGTTTTGGTGCTTTAGCATTTTGTAGGTCATTAAGTGAAAAATGGAGGTTTTGAGGCAAAAGGCTGAAAATTCGAATTCTAAGGCAATGGGCTCAAGCATAGCTATGTTGGGCTCGAGCGCACGTGCCCACAGCATGCCATCAGCTCGCAACGATGCGCTGCAAAAAAGCCTTTCAGCCACATGAACTCGAGCACAGCCTTGCTGGGCTCGAGCGCACCTGCCCTTTAACAGCCATCAGAGCACCAGGATGCGCATAAGGAAGTCTTTCAAGCCTGAGTGAGCTTGAGCGCAGGCCTGTTGTGCTCGAATGCACCCTACAGAACTGGCAAAAATGCAGACCTGTACCAGTCCTCCAATCAGACCATTTCTTTTCGCAAAAGCACTTTTCCCTCTGATTTTCACACCAGAACGCGCTGGTTTCTTATTCTTAGTTGTCTCTTGCAAGAGAAGAACCCTAGAGGGGAGTAGATGAGTCTTTCTACATAGCCTTTAAACCCTAAAGCTTCTCTATAAAGCTATAGCTATCCCCTCTTTGAAAACCAACGAATTGGGTAGTAGGTTTAGGCCATTTTCACTTCTGTAATAGCTTAGTTTTAGAAAATCTTTACATTTTGTAGCTCTTATCTTTAAGTCTTCTTCAAGCTCATGTTATTTCTTCAAGTTTTTGTGGTGTTTTTAGTCATGGTAGGCTAAACCCCTCAACTAAGGTTGAGGATGAAGCCTCACCATTGATAACACTCACACTCTTGTTATGCTACTTTTACATTCCAACTTTTATTGATATGTTATTCAAGTTTCATTCTCTTTATTGCTTATGCCTTAGAGTGAATGTGTGTTTATTGAAGTGGAAGGGCTTTTAATGTGTTGCAACCAATGGGTACATAGAGTTGTCTATTTGAGAGAGGGTATCCATTGTGATTTGTTCCTTGAATGGGTACAATGGATGATTTGATTTCAAATGGGTACTCTTTGTGATCTAAGTTGGATTCATTAAATAGTTCTAACACATATGCTTAGGTACTTGATTAACAATGCAAAGCTTAAATGTTCTTGGGGTGTTTGAATGGAAAACTAAAGTGTGTTGTTGGATTTGGTTTGGTGGATTCTTGAACCTTAGTTCTTTTTATAATTAGTTTATCATCATCTTTAACTTATTTGTTATTTTGTATGTTTAAACCTCAACACTTTGGAACTAGGTTAAAAAGAGATTAGTTAAGTAAGAACCTGATTTTTGACCATTTCCCTGTGGATTCGATCTCGCACTTGCACACACTATATTGCAAACGATTCGTGCACTTGCAAGTACATTTCAAACTCACAACACACTTCAACACTTGAAAGGGTCCAATATACCTTGGACTAAGTTTGCCCTTATTGCCAAAATGCATTACGCCCCGCATTGGTGACACTTTGAGATATACAAGGTCCCCAACTTTGAACTCAAGCTTGCAGTGATGCTTATTTGCATAACTTTTTTGTCAGCTTTGGTCGGTGAGCATCTGCTTCTGGATGAGTGCAACCTTCTCTTTCATGTCCTGCACCATTTCTGGACCTAATAGTTGTCTTTCACCAACTTCATCCCAATACAATGGCGATCTACACTTGTGCCCATACAATGGTTTGTACGGTGTCATGTCGATAGTTGCTATAAAGCTGTTATTGTAAGCAAACTCAAGTAAAAGCAAGTATCGTATCCACCTACCCTTGAAATCCAACACTCACAACCTAAGCATATCCTCAAGGGTTTGAATAATTCTCTTGGATTGACTGTCGGTTTGCTGGTGGTACGTCATGCTAAAGTTCAAATTTGTTCACATTGCATCCTGCAATCTCTCCCAGAACTTTGATGTGAACCATGAGTCATGGTCCGATACAATGGAAATAAGCACTCCATGTAGCCTTACTAGCTCCAGCACATACATTTCTGGTAGCTTGTCCATGGAATCTGAAATCTTGATGGGGGAGGAAATGGACACTTTTTGTGAGTCTGTCTACAATCGCTCATATGCCATCTTGTCTGCTTGGTGCTCTTGGTAGACCAACGACAAAATTTAGTTGTTTGGTCCCATTTTCACATTGGCACTTCGAGAGACTGATGTTGCCTAGCTGGCCTTTAGTGTTTAGCTTTCACAAGTTGACACGAAGGGCATTGTCCAACATACTCAATGATATCATGCCTCATGCCACACCACCAAAACTTTTTTTTTTTTTCTTTTTTTTTTTTTCAGATCCTAGTACATCTTATTGTTGCCGGGTTGAACAGTATACTGTGTTTGATAAGCTTCATCAAGAATTTCTCTTCTCAACTTAGCATCATTGGAAATAACTGTTCTCCCACTGCTAGTCATCAGCATTCCCCCTTCAATTAGATAAAACCGTATGCTTCTCCATGTTTGGTCCTATCAATAAGATCTTGCAGTTTAAGATCATCCTCTTATGCTAAGCGGATTTTGTTTGGGGCCAACCGTTCAACCACTAGAGCTGCCAGAATTGGCGTCTCGTAAGTTAGCACATCTAGAACCTGTACTATAGTAATTTGTTGGGCTAGTTCCTCAATGACCACAACTGGGTTAGTCTTATCTTCACGAGCCTTCCTACTTAGTGCATCAGCCACAACATTAGCTCTACCCGGATGGTAGAGGATATGATAATCATAATCCTTTATCAACTCTAGCCACCTACGCTACCTCATATTCAGATCCGTCTATGTAAAGATGTACCTAAGGCTTTGATGATTGGTATAGATTTCACACCGCTTGCCATAGAGATAATGCCTCCATATCTTCAAGGCATAGGCCACTGTTGCTAACTCTAGATCATGAGTAGGGTAGTTCTTCTCGTGATCCTTCAACTACCTTGAGGCATAGGCCACAACCTTGCCTTGTTGCATAAGCATGCATCCAAGTCCCATCCATGATGCATCCGTGTAAACCACATACTCAATAGATTCCATAGGTAGTGAAAGTATATGTGCAGTCACCAATCTACACTTCAGCTCTTGGAAACTTGCTTCACATGTTTCACTCCATACATATCAGGCACTCTTCCTTGTGAGGGCGGTTAAAGGCCTAGACAATGCTAAGAATCCTTCAATGAATCTCTAGTAGTAACCCGCTAATCCCAAGAAACTCCGTATCTTTCAGACATTAGTTGGTTGCTCCCATTCTACTATGGCTTCGATATTCTTTGGGTCAGCTATGAGTCCATTCTTGTTCACCACATGACCCAAGAAGGACATTTCTTAAGTTTGGCAAACAACTTCTCTTCTCTTAGCACTTCCATCATTATCTTCAAGTGCTAGTTTTGTTCGACATGATTATTCGAGTAGACTAATATGTCATCAATGAATACCACTACAAACAAATTTCTAAGTACTCATGGAATACCCTGTTCATTTGGTCCATAAATACTAATGGTATGTTTGTCAATCCGAATGGCATCACCAAAATTCATAGTGGCCATACCGTGTTCGGATCGCTGTCTTAAGCATGTCTTCTTCTCACACCTTAGATGTGCTTTTATGCTTGTGTTCTCCGAAGTTGTGGAATGCTTGCATGTGAGTATGATTGAGTTATGACGTCGTTTGTTTCTATGCTTAGATATGCTTGTATGCTTGTATTCCCTGAAGTTATGGAGTACTTGTATATGCGTATAGCTGAGTATTGTGTTAATATATGGTGACATATGGATTCATGCTTAGATATGATAATATAATAATAATCCCTGAAGTTGTGGAAAGTTAGTGTATGAGTATATCCTGGTTATGAACTCATTTGTTCCCTTGCTTAGATATGCCAGTATGCCGGTAATTCCATGAAGTTGTGGAATGCTTGTCTACGAGTATAGCTGAGTCTCATGATTTATTTGTGTATATATACGATTTCACATGTTTATACAAGCCTGTGTTTACCTAATCAGCTACGAAACGTTTTAAAAATGGAACATCCTGTCAATAGTAGTTGTTACAGTAAACGTAAGTTAGAAAATAAAAGAGTTGATTCATTGTGAAAACTTAGTGGGTTTTATACTACTGAGTTTATGGACTCATATTTCCACCTATGCAGATGTGGCTACCACCACGGCCATGTAGATGTTGATGCTTTGGCTTCAGGTATCGCAGATGACGACGAGGACCCTGTGGTGTTTTGTATTTGAGATAGTACGGCTGAGGCACTTCGCATTAGTCGTTTGTGAGTTAGACTATGGATAGTCCATCTTTTGTATAGACTTTATATAAGGTTTGTGTCGCATGTGACACCCATTTTGTACAACTATTCTTTTGTTATGTAATTAATACATTAACAAGCTTTAATTACATAGATAGTCAAATGAATCTGATGTTGTAATTACTCTTTTAGATAGTGAATTTAGTTTCCGCTGCAATGTGTATTGCTGAAGAATCAGAGAGAGAAAGAGTGAGATTCCTCACTTTCGTCGTCGACCGCAGCTTTCTCTAACGCCAGCTATGGAGGAAGCACCAGAGAGAGAGAGAGAGAGAGAGAGAGAGAGAGAGAGAGTTGGGGATTTTGAATCATGTTTGGGGGAATGAAGGGGGGGGGGGCATGGTTCAATGGTTTTGTTTTTGTTTTTTTTTTTTAAAAATAAAATCTAAGCCTACGTCGCCTCATTCGCGTCATCACGGAAGGACTACAGAAGGATCCCAGCGTAGACGATAACATTTTTCTTTTTAAGATAGTATTTAACTTCTTAGCAAAAATGTAAAAATATTGGATTTTTTTTTATTTTATTGAAAGTGTAAAAATATTGGATTTGGCTTAAGTGTCAATATTTAATTCCTTTTTTTTTTTTTTTTTTTTTTTTTAATGAGAAAGAGAGTGAAATTATATTGGACCATTAAAAAACTATAACACGTTAGACATGATGTGACCTTCGGCTGGTCGATTCCATTTACGGTGAATTGTTAGTGGGGGCGTCCTGAAGATTATTTGTTTTAGCGTTTTTGAATTTCGCTTAAAGAAATTATATTTTTACATCTATTTTTTAAATTAACCATTAAATATATAAGACTTACATGTGGGTCCTACCGATCAAATGTTTAATTTAAAAATGGGATGTATTAAAGATTTATGTGTATCATGTCTCTTTGACTTAATTGCTCTAAAAAATCTACAACAAATGTGCTTTAGTTTTTTAATGGTTAAATTTGATTTCACGCTTTTATTTTATTTTTTTTCAAGAAAAAAGACTTGGAATATATGGATGCTAAACAACACTTAAGCCAAATCCAACATTTTTACACATTTGCTAAAAAATCCAATACTTCTATATTTTTGCCAAAAAGTTAGAAACTATCTTAAAAAAGCATTGCCAAAGTTGTGTATGGGTGTGTTTGGTAAATGGGTATGTTGTGAAATTTTTATTTGAACAGTATTAAGGAGCGATTGAAGTGATATAAAGTATAAAAAAGTTTAAAATTATTTTATAGAAAAGTAAAAAAAATTTATTTTGTAGTAATTTTTTTTATTTGAATAATAATAAAAAATGATTAATGTGATATAAAAAGAAAAAAAAATTACAGTGTTTTAAATTTAATATTTAAAAGAAAAGAAATATATATATATATATATATATATATATATATATATAGAGGGGAAGACGAGTCATTTGCCAAACACACTCGTGAAATTTACTCGGTAAAAATACACAAGCGGCAGACAACAAAAAAAGAAAAAAAAGGGGGAGCAGACCGATTTGCTTCAACTGCGCGCCACAAGTCAAACCATGATTCGCCCAAGACACATCAAAATTGACTTTTAAATCTTCCCCATTATACTTTTTTCTACTACCAGTTCTCACAGAAGCACCCAGGAAGTCTCCCATTCTACTACTACCTCACGTCATTTCCACCGCTGACTCGAACCAAGTCTTGCATAGCAGCCTCTCGTGCGTTTGCTGCTTCAGACTTTCATTCATTCACCCTTCCCCATGGCGGAGCGGGGATCCTACGTGCCGGGTCCTCAACTAGGTCAGATTTCTATCAATTTTTTTTTTTTTTTAAAAAAAAAAATTTATTTGGATCCGTCTATTTTTCTATAACTTTTATTGGTGTAGAAGTTTCTGTGAATTTCTGTTGATTATTCTTTAGATTTAGGGTTTTGTGTGTATAGAGCTATGTTGCCTCAACTTGAGTGGAATAATTTTTATTAAAGCATGGGGGAGTAATCATGGTCTGTTTGGATACCGAGAAAATTGAGGAAGGTGATGGGTTTGGAATGAAATTTTTATGCGATCATTTGGGGCTTGGAGGAATTTTCTTTTTCGGGCTCAGCTAAGCTTGGTAATCGGATTACTTTCTCGATGATTGATTTGATAAATTTATAATGGAATTAGTTTGTCTGTCTGGGTGGCCTTTGCTTAAGAATGAAACGCTCAAATTGAAACCAAAATTTCCTATTAAAGGAAACAAAAAAGGCTGGTGGAAGATTTGTAAGCATGAGTTGGTTTTGAATACCCTATATCTTCTCATCAAGTCACTCTTCCTCTCTCTCTTGCTTGCTTGATTGCTTCCTTTTCAATTACTATGTCACGTAGTTTAAATCTTTTAGTTTTATATGTAGTATTACTTTTTGAGTTTGTTTTTATTGACTGAGTCTGATTTGCAGATATTCCCCAAATACTCATAGAAGCCCAACATCGATGGTTGCGACCTGCTGAAATTTGTGAAATTCTTCGTAATTATCAGAAGTTTCGTATTGCATCAGAGCCTCCAAACAGACCCCCAAGTATGATTCTAGCTAATAATATCAAAAAAGAAAAAAAATATATAAAATTTGTTTCGCATCATGATTACATTCACTCTGTATACTACATGAATTTACCTTCAGGCTTTGAATCACCTATCTTCTATGACTCTGTGTGTGCTTCTAAGTTTCAAAAGTAGTGGACGTGTAGGTTGGCAAAAATCTGAAAGAAAATACAAGTATATGTGTTTCTGAAAAAGTTCCTATGCGCCACCACTATATGAATTTACCTTTAGTTGTTAATTTTTCTTTCCCTGAAATAGTATTCTTGGCTCGTCTTCTTCGTTCCTGGAATGCTGAACCACCTGTTCTGAATGGGCTTATAAGCCTTATCTCTTCATTCAGCTAGCTGGTGTCACATGATGTCCAGGAAGTGGTACTCGCCCAGAAACTCGTATCTGACATTGGGAGGAATTGTTGTTAGGGGAGTTTAGATGTGGTTGCTTCTGTTTTTCCGTGCTAATCTCACCTAATATCTAGATGCCTATTTGTTTTTACATGCATGTTCCTAAATTTGACAAACAACTCAGATCTGCCTTTTTCTGAGAAAAAATAATTCTTGGATTATTTTAAATTTTTTCAAGTTTCCATGGAGTATAAGTTTGGACATCCAAAATATTAGTGTTTTTGGTGCTAACAAAAATATTAATATTGGCTATCTCTTTCTTGCCCTTGAAGTTTGTTTTAATTCTCATATATATACATATTATACTGTTTCACCCTGAAATCAGAAGCATCTTATCCAATTAAATGAGTAGTTCATAATCTTTTTGCTTCAATTTTAAGCAGATACATATACTTCATAGGTTGACATGCATTCCACCATGCCAGGTGGTTCACTTATTCTTTTTGATAGGAAGGTTTTGAGATACTTTAGAAAGGATGGACATAATTGGAGGAAGAAGAAAGATGGAAAAACTGTGAAGGAAGCTCATGAGAAGCTGAAGGTACGCTTGCAAAAAAAGTCAATTGCTTTTATTTGGAGTTTAGGTATCTATATTTGATTCTGTAGAACTCACATTTTTACTTATCACAAAAAAAGAAAGAACTCACATTTTGCTATACAACATCGACCTGGCTACCTAGATATTTAATAATTTTGGTTTGCATATGTTATGTACTCCCTCAATCCTAAGTGAGTCTTGTTCGTCCTTTTTTGTATGTACCAAAACAAATATCCGTTGTTCAATTATTAATGCACTAACTACTTTCTTTCCCAAATTATCATTGACTATTAAAATTAATGTGAGCAAAATGAGTGTCAACTTGTCAATTCCAAAGCATTTGATAAGGGTAATGGTGGAAAAATACTATCAAAAGAGTTTGAGTTGTCCTTGCATTTATTTGTTATGTTTGTAAGTGTATTTGGGTAAGTGTTTTTTTGTTTTTGGTTTGAAAAAGTGGTTTGATGTGACATAAATGTGATAGGTGTTTTTAGAAGTGTATTATGGTGGAGCCTACATTTGAGATTTTTTTTTTTTTTTTTTTTTTTTTTTTTTTTTTTTTTTTTATGGAGTACACCTGCTTATTTTGAGAAAACCCAAACATATGTAGAGCTGACTCCTTATAAAAAAAAGGTTTAAAAATTAGAAAGAAAAAAAAGCCGAGGGTGGCCACACGGCCACTCTAATCCCTTTTTTTTTTTTTAGTTTTTTAATTTTTTAAATAATAAGTTAGCTCCTACCCATGCAAAAGTCAAACACTTGTTTTTCAAAATATTCCTTTATACATATTCCTACAAGGTGTGAGACGTTTTATAAAAAGTGTTGTATTTTAAAAAGTTTTTTGTGTTTTGATTATTAATGTATTTGGCAAGAGTGGGAATTTCAAATTGAAAACAGAAAACAATTATTTTGACAAGCATACCATTGTCTTTTCTTAATCTCTGGGTTTTGTCAAATACACTTGGTATGGGATGGATGGAGTAAGACATTCTTTTTTGTTTTTTTGAGATTTGTTTGATGAAAATAGTCCTTCATGTAACTCTATTAAAGTTTACCAAGGACTGATAGGTAACATATGTCAAGCAATTTTAGGTTGGTAGTATTGATGTGCTACACTGCTATTATGCCCATGGAGAAGAGAATGAAAACTTTCAAAGGCGTTGCTATTGGATGCTTGAACAGTAAGTATGAACTAACTTATATTTCACATTTTTATCATGCTTTTGTTTAGGGTCATACAGTTATAGCTTTTGATGCTTTGGGTAGTTGAAATTATTGCAGAGGATCTTGGAAATGAAAATGCGTATTTCATCATCATCATCAAGGCTAAACTTTCTATTCCATGTAGTATGGTTTTCTGTAAGGGAGTTTGTTTTTTAGTGTATTCCTGTAGTCTTTGTCGACGGTATCTTTTTTCTCTGCTATCATCCATGTTGATAGAACCTTTCTTCTCCTTTTAGAGGCTTTACCTGCATAAGGTGCTCCTTGTCATTGATAATTTTTCTTAGACACCAAGATTGGGAGATTAGTTGAATAGCCTCATCAATGTGTGCACAATAGAGCTAAGCGATTATCATGTTTCACTTTACGCTCATGCCTCATGGCCCTTACAGAAGGCTTCTAAAAGGCCTCCACTGAATTGGTAAGGATGGGTGGGTTTTAGGGTGGCATTAGCTGTTCTTGTTTATGCCTTATATGTACCTATGCCTTAAGTTAATTGTAGGGTTGTTTGTGAGATTATTGCAAAGCATAAATTAGGATATGCTTAAGGATTGAGAGATATAAGCAAAGTTTTGATGTTTAAATGCACGAGGAATTTGTGATGCTGCTTTTTATTGTTTATCGCTTCCTTTCCTGTTTTCTTGTTTTCAACATCATTTCTTGTTTCTTCTTCTTTTCACCTCTTGTCTCCTGCTTCCTCCCTTGAAGATTCTCTTTTGTGCCCTTTTGGTCTCCTGCTTAGTTGTCCATAATGTTGGTATGATTTCTTGAAATTAGACATAAAGTTCTGATAAAGGTTTTTTTTTTCGTTTGGGTCTTCCGTTTTGGTTCACTTGCGCTTGTTCATTCTTGCAGGGATTTGATGCACATAGTTTTTGTCCACTACTTAGAAGTTAAGGTAATCCACTTCGCTCTTATTGTTATTGCTTCTCTTTTTGCTTTTGTCGTTGTCGCTGTTCTTAGCTTCTCATATTTAGTTTTCTGAATTGCTTGACAACAAAATTTGTGGTTCATTTTCATATTGTTGAAACCTGGGTGCCCTAATCTGCCTAGGAGGGAGGAGGGTTCTCCCTCTCTGAAAGTCATGCTCTTAAGATTTTGAGTGCAGATCCCTGATTATTTTTGCTGGAGCACAAATTTGTCCACACCCTGGTCTATATTTGGGCCACTTTTCTGCCAAAATAAATTAAAAACTGGGTACTTGGGTTTTGAACCCAAGTACTCATGTTAGAAAGCCACACACCTCCAACCATTAGACTAAACCAATTTGGTCAATAATTTTTATTTATTTATTTATTTATTTTTTTAAAAAAAAAATTATATTCTGTATGCTTCTATATCTTACTATTATACCACATACGTTTACGTATAAAAAAAATTAAAAATTATACTGCATACATTCAATGTGCGCCACATATACACATATTTGCTAATAAATATTTTTTACATCAACATGTAACACATGCTAAAATAGGGGCTATTGTCTGGTGCAATAGTGAAGTTTAGGCTGGATTTGAGTGTTGAGAGCAAACCATTTCATCACTTCTTCCCTGTAGGTGCCTGGAAGACTACGTTTAAATTGAATCAGTACTGGGTAATGACCCTCGTATATTGCATATGTTGTGTGTGTGTGTGTATAATTTATGATGCTCTAGAGGCACTCATGCTCTTGAGATATTTTGGTTGGGAGTTCTCTGTTGAAAGTTTATTTTAGTTTTTTTTTTGATAAGTAATGGCAATTATATTAAAAAGCGCAAAGGGGCGCAACCCTTATACACGGGAAGTATACAAGAGAGCCCCTAAAAGGGTCGGACAGGAAATACATTTAGAAACTCTACAAAAGTAAAGACACTCAAACTATGATGTGGCGCTATCCAAGAATATAAAGTAGTTAGCCACCCCTTTCGTAGCTCCACCATAGTCGTCTCTACATCTTCAAACAGACGAGCATTCCGCTCCCTCCAAATACACCACAACAAGCATAGAGGAGCTAACCGTCAAGCCTCTTTGAGTTGACCATTCCAAATCGCCGCCCCCCAACTATTCATTAGCTCCAACACCGTTCGAGGCATAACCCACTCCACCCCAAATAAAATAAGAATGTAGCTCCAAAGAGCCCGGGCGACCTCACAATGAAGCAACAAGTGATCAATAGTCACCCCACTCTTCTTACATAGACAACACCACTCCATTACTATTACATTCCTCTTACGCAAATTATCATGCGTCAAGATTTTGCCCAAAGCTGCTGACCATACGAAGAAAGCCACCCTTGTTGGAGCCTTAACTCGCCAAATATTCTTCCAAGGAAAGAATGAAAGAAATGGACCATCTTTCCTAAAGAGTTCTTCGTAGAATGATCTCACCCCAAATAAACCTTTTTTAGAGGGATTCCACACTAATTTGTCACCCTCTCCATGACGGATTGAAATGGAATATAATCGGTCGAAGAAAGAAAGGACCATATCCATTTCCCAATCCTGGATTTGTCGTGTGAAAAGAACATTCCACTGAGTTACACCATTATGGACCACCAAGTTATCAGCCACCAATGCATCTTTGTTCCTTGCTAAACAAAAAAGAGCTGGAAAACATTGCTTCAAGGAACTTTCCCCACACCACCAATCTTGCCAAAAACTAATATTAGATCCACTCTCCACTTCATAACGAACAAAATTGCAGAATTTCTCCCACCCTCTCCTTATATGTTTCCATACCCCCACTCCAAAAGAACCCGAAACCTCTGTCGAGCACCACCCGCCCTTTAGACTCTGAAATTTGGTATCAATCACCAAACGCCATAGAGCTTCCCTCTCCCTACCATATCTCCATAACCATTTACCCAAGAGCGCTCTATTGAACTGGATGAGGTTGTGTACTCCCAACCCACCTGCATACAAAGGTGTACAAATCTTGTTCCAACTCACTTGATGGAATTTTTTCTCCTCACCAATGCCTCCCCAAAGAAAATCCTTTTGAATTTTATCAAGGCGATTAGCTACACTCACTGGAATAGGAAACAAAGATAAGTAATAAGTGGGCATGTTGGAGAGCGTACTGCTAATAAGAGTCAACCGGGCACCCTTCGACAAGTACATCCGCTTCCACCCCGCCAACCTCCTTTCCATTTTTTCAATAACACCATTCCAAATAGATTTGGACTTATAAGAAGAACCCAACGGCAAACCCAAGTAAGTCATAGGCAAAGAGGCAACCCTACAACCAAGAAGATTGGCCAACCTATCGACCTCCTCTACTCCACCAATTGGAACAATTTCTGATTTTTCCAAATTAATTTTCAATTCAGAAGCCGCCTCAAAGCATAATAAGATACATCTCAGGTGACGAATCTGTTCTTCTTGAGCACCACAAAAAATCAATGTATCATCAGCGAACATCAGATGATTCACTACAAAGGCCTCTGTATCTCTGGAACCCACTGAAAACCCTATCAAATTACCCTGAACCAAAGCGGCATTCAACATTCTACTCAGAGCCTCCATAACCACCACAAACAACAATGGAGAAAGAGGGTCTCCTTGTCGCAAACCACGAGAGCTACTAAAGAAACCCGAAGGGGTTCCATTTACAAGAATAGAGAATCTCACCGTGGAAATACAGAAACGAATCCAATTCCTCCATTTTTCCCCCAAACCACATCTTTGTAGCAAATAGAGCAAGAAATCCCAGTTTACATGATCATACGCCTTCTCCAGATCTAACTTACACAGGAGTCCGGGTTCCCCCGATCGAATTTGACTATCCACACATTCACTTGCAATGAGCACAAAATCTAATATTTGTCGACCTCCAATAAAAGCATTCTGAGTGTTGGAGATAATCTTTCCCACAACGGATTTAAATCTGTTGGCAAGAACCTTTGATATAATCTTATAAATCCCCCTTACCAAACTAATTGGGCGAAAATCTCTGACATCCATGGCTCCATTCTTCTTAGGAATCAAAGAGACAAAGGTAGCATTCAAGCTCTTTTCAAACTTGCCTCTCTTGTGAAACTCTGCAAAAACATCCATAATATCAGTTTTTAAAAAAACCCAGCACTTCTGGAAGAAAGCCGCAGTGAATCCGTCAGGACCCGGCGCCTTGTCTCCATTCAAATCCCTGATTACATCCCACACCTCCTTCTCCTCAAAGGCTCTTTCTAACCCACTGCTCTCCTCCGCATCAATGGATGAAAAAGATAGGCCCTCCACCCTTGGCCGCCACCGGTAATTCTCCAAGTACAAATTACTATAGAAATGGACTAAGTGCTCCTTAATCTCCGCATGATTTCTGTAAATAATACCGTTAATCATCAAAGAGTCCACTTGGTTGAATTTACGGTGTGAGTTGGCAACCCTATGAAAGAATTTTGTGTTCTTATCCCCCTCCTTTAACCACAAAGCTCTAGACTTTTGCCTCCAGCTTGTTTCCTCAAAAAGGAGGGTCTTCTCCATCTCTCTCGCCATATCTGCCTTTCGAACTTTTTCCTCCTCCTCTAGGCAACGGTTTTCTTCGATTACCTCCAGCTCTCTAATACCCTCCAATAATTCTTTCTTCTTTTTCCCTAAATCACCAAACACTTCTTCATTCCATTTCTTCAAATCAGCCTTCAAGGCCTTCAGTTTATTGGCCAAAACGAAGCTTGGCAAACCAGAAAAGTCATAAGACATCCACCACTTTTTCACCAGCTCAACAAAACCCTCATGTTTCAGCCACATGTTTTCAAACTTAAAAGACCTGTTTCCTCCTCTATTCTTCTCACAATCCAACATTAAAGGAAAATGATCGGAGAACAGTCTTGTCAACCTCCTCTGAGATACTTCAGGAAAATGATCCTCCCACTCCGGACAAATTAAGAACCTATCTATCCTTGACCAAATTTGATCTTCCTGACCATTAGACCAAGTAAAGTGGCCATCTTCAAGGGGAAGGTCCACCAAATTATGCATGAAAATGAAGTCAGAAAATTCTTCCATAGCTGCAGAAGAGCCAGCACCACTAGATCTCTCACTAGGAAAACGTACCACATTAAAGTCTCCCCCAATACACCAAGGCATCTCCCACCAACTCATCAATCCCGCTAACTCAGCCCACAGATCCCTTCTCTCCCTGTCATCGTTCGGACCATATACACCCCCAAAAGCCCAAACAACATTATCTCCAGTGTTACGCAAAGAACAAGCAACAGTGTAACTACCAATACACTCTTCCACTTTCTCTACCACCCTTCTATACCACATTAACAAAATTCCGCCCGACGCTCCAATGGCTCCCAAGTAACACCAATCAACATGAGTGCAACCCCATAAACTTCTCACCACCTCCCTAGAGATAATTGCCATCTTAGTCTCCACCAGGCATACAATATCCGGCTTCCAAACCCTTAGAAGCCCTCTGATCTCCATTCTTTTTTCACTCGCATTAATCCCTCTAACATTCCACATTAGAATTTTAGGCATCATAAAAGCGAGAAGGCCCCCTACCCTTATATCTGCCTCTGTTCGACTGACTCCCTTTCTTCTCATAATTAACAGACCAGGTCAGCCTATATAATTCCCTCTTCCCCTTCCCCCCTCGAGCAGGCGAAAGCTTAGGATTATGGTCTGCCAAAGAGAGGTCTCTAGCCACTTCAATCTCCTCAAACAAAGTCAACAATCTGTCCTCAAAATTACCACAAGAAAGCCCAATAATTGGATAACACCTCTTAATTCTTTCCACCACCCATCTAGGCGACACCCTCTGCCCGTCTCCGCTTTCCACAGCCAAAGGAGTAATAAGTACCGGGTCAAAGCTCTCCAACATCCTATCCCCATCCCTAACCTTATCTTGCAATAAGAAGCCTTCAGGATTGTTCTCTAGCAAAAGCTGCGTACCCTCCTCAGCCACCATGCTTTTAAGAGAAAGCCCAGCCTCCATTTTGTCCATTGATCCTTCCCAGAGGCAATTCCCCACTGACGGTCCTCCTGAAAAAGATTCTGGTTCGACTCCACTTAAACCTTCTATTGTGGGGAATATTACCAACTCAAGACTCCCATCTACCTGCCTCTGATTTACTGGATCCTCACCAAACCCAGAAATACTCAACCCAACATTCAACTGCTGGCTATATACCTGAGGATCTAGCATCAGGCCTCCACCCTCTGCCGACAAAGCCCTGCTGATTCCTACTCCAGCATCAAAGCCCATCTCTACTAGACCGGTGGCCTCTCCAGCTTCATTCGAACGTAACCCAGACTGAGGAGAGCTATTTGATTCCTGTCCAAGACCAGAAACTGTAGCCTCCTACGCCTGACAATCAGCTAACTGTAAATCATCCGGTTCTCCTGAATCACCACTCAGCAACTCCTCGAACGCCGGAGAGGCCAGCGAAGAAACCGCCTTCTTCTCCCTGCTCTGGCTCGTTCCTGCCTCCGGAATAGTGTACCCCGGCTTAACTTTCTAGACAGCCGAAGAGGACTTGTTCCCAAGCTTCCGACGTTGATAGACTCGGCCAGGAAAGTCTGGTTTACTAGAAGGCCTCAGCATGACCGGACCCGTAGCCCACGACTTCGACTGCACATTAGAAGTAGAAGCTCCAGCGTCCAATGCAAACTGGCGAGTTGGGATCGGTTGCAAAACCGACCCAGCCTTGGGCTTAACCAGAGGCTTGGGCCTCTTGATGGGAAACTGCAAAGGTGGATAACCTTTAAAGAGCTTGGCTGTCTTTGGTTGACCTTGGATCACAGAGGTCCCTTCAGTCATTTGTGAATTGGGCCGAGAAAGGTTTGGTCCCACGGAAGTGTAACCCTTCATCTTGTCTTCCAGCACGCGAAGCCCATTCAAACAATGCCTTATTTCCTCCTGCATAGACTCCAACGTCTTTCTGATACTGCACAGCTCGAGGCAATCACCAGCGTGTGGTTTGCGTGGTGCAGACGGCAACACAGAATGGCTATAGCCCACCCCCCTACCCCTTAGGTCTGGCACAGGCTCACTATCCGACGACCTAGCAGAAGCTGGGTTTTGAAACGACAGCCCTGCCGGTTTCACCGGGAAAGCAATCTCCATCTTCTCACCCTTTAGCTCCGCCGTTATCGCTGGAGAATCCTTCACCAACTTCTCCATCTTCGACCCAGCATGCTTTGCCGTTGCCATTTTTGATGATATGGCCCTCTGATCATAAAAGCCCTCCGCTATAGATGACGTCCGGGTCCGGGAATCCTCCTCCGTAAAGAAAAGAGCTGTCTTCTCTTTCGGCAGAGAGGTTCTCAAAACTTCAGCATAGCTCCTCCCCCTCTCAAGGTGTGACTTCGACTGTATCACAACCTTGCCTTGGAGATGCTCTGGATATCTACCCGCTAGCAGACAATTGAAAGCTAGATGAAGCTCCTCCCCAAAACACTTCCACCCCTCACCCGATTTTCCTTTAGGCACCAGAATAGAACCTTTCCTTTCTCCTCCCCTCAAATTCTTCTAAGGTCAGAAAGTAACCATGTCTGTTCGCACATTGCTGCGCAAGGATACGCGGAAAGCCCGAAACGGCTTGATTCCAAAACACTCTACAGTCAAGAACATTAACTAGGTCATGAAAAGACTTAAGCAACCAGGCAGCCTCATCTTTATCAATCAGAATGGACCTCTTAATTCCTTTCCGAAGTTCATGAATCCTGATGCCTGTGAAACCTCCCACTACCGACAAGCCAAACTCCTTAGATTCTACAGACCACCATCGTGACGAACTCATGAATCCTAATAAAAAGAAAGCCAGGGGAATGTCAGCACTAATACTCTCCCAAAACTACAATGCACTTGGTTGAATTTACGGTGTGAGTTGGCCACCCTGTGAAAGAATTTTGTGTTCTTATCTTTAAAGGTGTAAATCATGACTCAGAAAGCTACAAACCCCTAAGTTACTCAATTTATTTTAGTTGTATGCAAAAATGCAACTAGCTGGTTTAAGAAATGGAATAGTGCAATAATTTTGGAAATTATTATTATTATCCTTGAACTTGAATTGTTGTTGTTATTGTTCTTTAAGTGTCTCATACATTTTTTGTTTTTTGCAATCCACATTTGTCTCTCCGTCGTTCTCTCTTTCAGTGTTGTTGGTGGTTCCCGGGTGGTGGGTTTATTTTTTCTCATTCTGTTGGAAGGGATGTATTCCCTGTAGGGGTGTCAGTCTCGGCTTGATGGAGAGCCAGTTTTTTGTGGAGGCGAAGTCCTTCCGATTCTCGGTGGAAGCAGGATCTGCCGAGCTTCGGGTGGAGGAAAAGAGGAAAGGTTTTTCAGGTTTTGCTGTGTTCGAGTTGAGCTGCTTTGCCTGGTTGCTGTCGAGGGTGGAAGAAGTATTGGGTAATCCTGGGATTGAGGAATTTGTCAAATCTTTTAGGGAGGGGTCTAAGGTGACAATCGCTCGGAGAGGTGAAAACAAATTTGGGCGGTTCTTGGAGGTAGCTGTGTTCGACGGAGGTCGGAGAGGGCGTATTCTCTTTCCTGAAGGTCGGGACGGGAGAGGGTGGAGCCGTGTGTCCGGGGAGCTGAGCAAAATTCTGGATTTTCTGGGAACCACGGTTGGGTCGTCGTCTTCTGGCGGTCTTCCTTCCTCTGGTGGTGTTCCATCGGGCGTCAAGTTGGGGAATGGAACAGGACGTCCGTCGTTTGCGGAGGTGGTGAGTTTTGCAGCATCCGTCTCAGGAACTAGGGTTGCGGTAAAGATTGATGGGGATTGGCCTTTGCCGGTCAGGTGCGACGTGGAGAAGACGAAGCTGCGGGGAATGGAGATGGGGGCGGTTCGTCAGGGGAGAGATTGCTCCGTCCTGGAGGAGCAAGCGGGTGGTCCCTCGGGGTTGGTCCATCGTGCAGATGATCAGCTCAGGTCTCGAGGTTGTGTCTGCAGATCGGCTGGCGTGTCTAGGGATCCAGATGTTGAGGGTGACGGTTCTCTGCAAAGGGATGGCGTGTTTGGAGTATTCGAGAAGGTTTTTGAAATTTTGGGGCGCTTCTCCAAGGCGTTGGTTTGGGCCTGTGGATCTTCGAATCAGTTGGGCTTTAAGTCTTTGCTTGGGTTTAAACGTAGGGTGGGTTTTGTGGCGGGCTGGGTGCTGAAGAGGGTTAAGTTAGTTGTTAAGAGATTTCGGGCTGGGGCTATAGTGGTTAAGCCCTATGCCAATCTGGACGCTGGTTCGGGCCTTAAGGGTCATTCGGTTTCTGGTGGGATTTCGGGGCGGAGATCGGGTCTGGGGTGTCCTCTGCATTCGTTGGAGGTCCTTGGGAGCGCTTTTCGGCCGGTCATGTCATCGGCGGCAGATTCTGGGGTGGATCTAGGTCTGTCTTCTTCCGAGGCTAGTCCCAGTGATCGGAAGATCGTTTCGGTGGTCGAGTCCGTCGAATCCGTCAATCCGGTTACCATTCTTCCCTCTCTTCCGGCGCCGTTTTTGATTCTTCCGGTGTTTCTGAGTGATCTTCTTTCTGTGGTGCGGTTTTCTTTGGCTTCGAGTTCTTCTGGTTCAGGGCCTTTCCTTCGGCAGGCAGCGGCTCTTCAGTCGGCTGGCTCTGTCTTGGTGAGGTCGGGTGTTGAGGATTTTCAGTCTGGTGAGCTTGGTGCCTCGTCTGGCAGTGCTGGGTTTGTTTCCGTCGGAGTAGATTTTGGTGTTCCTTCAGGTGCTCTCATTCGGCAGGCAGTGGTGCACTCGGTTGCCTCTGCCTTGGTTAGGAGTTTTGGTGGGGATCTTCCTCTTGGGAAGGTTGGAGATCCTCCCGGGGTTTCGGCTTTCATTCCCCCTCTTCAGTGGGTTTTGTTTCCTCCGTGGCCAAGACCGTTATCCTCTGTGGTTGGGTGCTCCCAGTTGCATGGGGTGTCGTCTGGGATCGTTGAGGTAGGAGAATCTTCAAAGGGGGTTGATCCGAAGGAGAGTGTTGTTGTGTACCCTAGGGTAGTGGAAGAAAGTAGGTCGTGCTTTCGCACGATAGGGGTTACATTCGTGGGATCTGATCAGAAGGGTTTCCTTGATTTTTTGTCCTTGCTTGAAGATGAGCGCTTCAACTCTGATTCCCCTCCTAGGAAGGTTAAGGAGGCATTAAGGAAAAAGGGGAATAGAGAGGTCAAGAATCTAGAATGTTTTATTAATTTCGTTGCTAAGGGAGTGGGTTCTAGCCGACTTAGGAGTAAGAAGTTGGGGGTTTGATGTAGTATTTCTTTTTGGGTTCTTCGGGGTTTTTTTTTTTTTTTTTTTGTTTTTTTTGGTGTCCTTTTTGTATACTCCATGTATGCTTAGGGACGCCTTTTACGCTTTTCTAATTTATTCTGCCTATTACCTATAAAAAAAAAAAAAAAGAAATGGAATAGTATTTTACCGTGTTAAGTTTTGAGCTTTGTAAGTTTCCAAATCCATTCAATTTGTTAGATGACCCATGGGGGTTTTCCAAGACTCTCATGCTCATGGCAAGTTTGTTAAAAGCCTTAATGCTCATACCAATTTTACTGATATCATGGGGGTTTTCCAAGACTTTCGTGCTCATAGCAAGTTTTTTAAAAGCCTTAATGCCACTTTTATTTCTTTAATTCCGAAGAAGTTTGGGGCTTTGGATCTTAAAGATTTTCGGCCTATCAGTCTTGTAAGTGGAGTTTGCAAGATCATTGCTAACGTTCTCGCGAATAGATTGAGAAGGGTTGTGGGGAAGATTATCTCGAAACCTCATAATGCTTTTGTGAAGGTAGGCGAATCCTTGATTTAGTTCTTATAGCAAATGAGTGATTGGATAGTCGTCTCAATTTTGGTGAACCAGGGTTGCTTTGCAAGTTGGATATTGACAAGGCTTATGATCATGTTAACTGGGATTTCTTATTGTATATGCTGAAAGGATTTGATTTTGGGGAGAAATGGTGTTCTTGGATAGCACATTGCATTTCTTCGGTGTGCTTCTTTGTCTTGGTGAATGACATTCTGTCTGGTTTCTTTAGTAGCTCTTGTGGGCTAAGACAGGGTGATCCTTTGTCTCCTCTTCTGTTTGTTATCATTATGGAGGCTCTAAGCAAGTTGCTCACTTCTACTGTCCAAAGAGGTTTTCTTTCAGGCTTCTCAGTGGATTCTAGACGCTCTGAGGTGGTTAATATTTCTCATATGTTGTTCGCGGACGATACTTTGGTTTATTGTGGGGCTAATCCTGAGCATCTTCGCTATATTCGTGCATTGTTCTTGTGCTTTAAAGCTGTGTCAGGTTTGAAGATTAACTTGGCTAAGTCTGTTCTGGTTCCTGTGGGCTATGTGGATAATGTGGATGGTTTGGCTGGCGTCTTGGGTTATGGGGTTTCCTTGTTACCTCTAAAGTACCTTGGTCTTCCTTTGGGGGCCTCTTTTAAGGCCAAGTCATTTGGGATGGTGTTGTTGGAAAGATTGAGAGGCCGGTTGGCCAGCTGGAAGCGGATCTATCTGTCCAAGGGTGGTAGGGTTATCCTTATAAAGAGCACTCTTTCCAATCTTTCTACGTATTTCTTGTCTCTCTTCCCTATTCCTACTAGTGTGGCAAATCGTATTGAGAAACTCCATTGATATTTCTTATGGGGAGGTTTAGGTGAAAAGTTCAAATACCATCTGGTTAGTTGGTCCAATGTTTGTTCCCATATTTTTGAAGGAGGCTTGGGCATTCGGAACTTGATATTCAATAGGGCTTTGTTAGGGAAGTGGCTATGGCGTTATGTGCATGAGAGAGAGGCTTGGTAGAAAGTTATTATGGATGCTAAGTACGGTGGTGCGTGGGACAAGTGGTGCTCCTTAGATCTCACTGGGTCTCATGGAGTGGGACTTTGGAAGTACATAAGGAAGGGGTGGAGTTTGTTTCGTAGTCATACCAGATTTTTTTTTAGGTCATTGGTCTAGGATCAGATTTTGGCATGATGTTTAGTGTGGAGAGATGGCCCTCAAGGAAGCTTTCCCGGTTTTATATGGCATTGTTCGTGTTAAGGTTGTGCCTGTTACAGCTCACATGGCTTCAGAGAGTGGTTCCCTTTAGTGGGATGTCGGCTTTATTTGAGCAGCCAACGACTGGGATGTCTTGGCTTCCTTCTTCACCTTGTTGTATTCCATTAGAGTGAGAAGTAAAGGGGACGACAAGCTTTGGTGGACTCTTCTCACAAAGGGAAGTTTGTGGTTAGTTCTTTCTTTAAGGTCCTTACTTGCAAAGAGGAAGATCCTTTCCTTTGGAGAAGTTTTTGGCGGACCAAGGTTCCCTTGAAAGTGGCTTTTTTTGCTTGGTCGGCAGCGCTAGGAAAGATCCTTACCTTGGATAATCTTAGAAAGAGGCATGTCATTGTGATTGATAGGTGTTGTATGTGCAACATGAATGGGGAAACTGTGGACCACCTTCTCCATTGTGAGGTTGCTCGTGTCTTATGGAATGCCATCTTTAGCCATTTCAGCTTGTTTTGGGCTATGCCTCTTTGGTTGGTAGATTTATTCGCTTGGTGGATGGAGTGTTGTTGTGTGGAAGATGGTCCCTTCTTGCCTTATGTGGTGCTTGTGGAGGGAACAAAATGATAGAAACTTTGAGGACAAAGAAAGGACGTTTGAGGAGCTCAGAACTTTCTTTTTTTATTCTTTGTACACTTGCACTGCTGCGTTCTTAACTCCCTTAGTGATTAGCTTTTATGATTTTCTTGTTCTTTTTTTCTTTTCCGTCTTAGATGCTTCTCTTATATACTTTCTGTGTACTTGATTGCGCTTTGCGTTTTTAATGACATTTCTCTTACATATCAAAAAAAAAAAAATGACCCATATCCTAATTCTTTATAATTTGACAATATGATTTCAGTACGTCTAGCTTTTATTAAAAAGGTATTTAGTTTTGCAGTCTTGTGGATATAGTATCATATCAATATTTTTATTAAAGGACCTATAAATTCTTGTTCTTTGGATTACTTTTCCCATCAGGGTAATAGGACAAATATTGGAGGCATCAGAGAGAGTAATCAGGTTGCAACAGATTTCCAGGACAGTCCTTTGAGTTGTAGCTTTTCCACAAATCATAACAGAGTCCCTTGCAGAAGTACAGATTCCCCAAGCCCAATCAGTTCTCCAACATCGTTATGTGAAGATGCTGATTCTGGTATTTTCTGCCTCTACTTTTGTTATTAGAGTTCGTCTTTTGCTCCCCCTGTTGGCCTGATCTTGACTAATACTGAAAATCTACAAATCTTTTAATCATGCATGTAAATTTCTATTATAATTTTTCTGAGATTTGATGCAGAGGATAGTTACCAGGCAAGTTCGAGTTCTCCCTCATTTCTTGAGTCTCTGACAATAAAAAATGGTCCTCTGACAGAAGGGATGGATGCTAGTGCCTTGAGCTCTTATTTTCTGTGTCCCTCTGCAGGTAGCTGTGTTCTTTGTGTTTGAATTTTTCTCCATTCTTTTTTTCTTGATATACTTTCCAAATTCATATCCATTCATGAAACTGCTCATCTCAGAAGCTTTTAAATGACATTTTGTACCTGATTGCATTCTTGAAACTCTTACCAGATAATCATGGTATTTCATCAATGCCAGGGGCAAATTATATCTCACATGTTCAGAAAGATAGACTTAGAGACAGTGATGATATTGCTGATGTGACTGTTTCTCAAAAAACAATTGATTTGGCTTCTTGGGAAGAGGTCTTGGAACAGTCTACAAGTGGATTTCATACTTCTGTACCTTCTCTTGTATCTTTGTCTTCCCCTGAACCTGCGTCAATGGGAACTGTCCTTGGACAAGAAAATATGAGTCTAGATGAGCTTTTAACAGGTGGGAGTGTTGTAAAAGAGGAGTTTCAAAATTATTTACCAATACAGTCAAATTGGCAGGTAAATGACTATTTCAATCTTTTACCCCTACTATTGGCGTGATCTACATGTATTTTATCATTTAACATCTTATAAAAAGGTTAATTTCCGAGAATTATTTTCTTGTGCAAAAAATTGCTGTTTGATTTATGTCATACACAGCGTGCCTTGTGGATCATGTATATAGGGTCTAACTTGAGCATTGTACAACGATCCACTTCAGTCCTCTCACTCCAAAGCAGACTGACCCCACAAAACCTCTCCCATGTGCAATTATCTGATAAGAGTCAAACTCTTTGCCATCATACACAAACTTGACTATAATGAAATCTATAAGATCTTCAGCATTCTAAAGAACCTCCATGGTCAATCTCTTGTTTTATGTTTATGTAGTATTTTTTGGTTAAATACATGGACTTGATGAAGACGTTGGTTTAACTATATAATATTATTTTCTCTTATAATATCAATTAATAATGGAAGAAATAGAAACCAGTGGAGAAAAATATAATATATATGATTTTTATTTTGAAGGATCATCTATCTTTTACTTATATGTTTTCAAATGTAATTTGTGCTTGAATTGATAATTAATTAAGTATTTTATCCAAAATAAAATAAAAAAAGGATACAATAACGCTACAAATAATGTCAAAATGACGAGCTCTCTATTAGCATGTATGACTTTCATGTGAAAAAAGTCAAACTGGCAAAGTCACCGTCTCAATGGCATGGCATTTGCATATCTATCATGAGAAGCATGTGCATGAGATTCAAGTCCCAAAGGGTCTCAAAGAATTAAATTTCGACACATGCAGTTGAAGTGATGTCTGCACATGTTTGGTTGCTCAATTTGACCATCTGTTTTTTTATCTGTTTCGTCGTGGTTTTCAAAGAATCAGTTTGCTCACTTGCTTAACCATTATTTTTTAATTTTTTTTTTTTTTTTTGGGGGGGGGTTTGAGTTTGTGTTGTTTGCATGCTAATATTGCTTAATGAAATATGTCATAAAAAAAAATATTTTCTTCCTCTCTTCTCAATTGTTGTTCTTAAGTTTGTTCGATTATTTTAATTCTAATCTTATTTTCTCTTTCTCCAGATTCCTTTTGACGATAATTCAGCACAGTTGCCCATGTGGCCTATGGACCAGTCATCAAATTTGGAATTGGAATATGATCTTGGTATGACGGCATTCAAGGCTAGAGTTCATGATATGAGCTGGGGAAATGCTTCTGAGCCATTTTCTACTTATCCTGTTCAGCAAAATGAGCAGCCTGGGCAGAACCAGCTTGCAAATGATGAATCCCAGTGTTCAATAAAATCAAATTCCAAAACTGATATGCCTACTGAAGGAAATACTAGCTATGCTTTGACTCTGAAAAAAACATTATTAAATGGAGAAGAGGGTTTGAAGAAAGTTGACAGCTTTTCTCGTTGGGTTACTAAAGAATTGGGAGATGTAGATGATTTGCATTTGAAGACCACATCTGGTATATCATGGAGCACTGATGAATGTGGAAATGTAGTCGATGATTCCTCATTGAGTCCCTCTCTCTCTCACGACCAGCTTTTTAGTATTTTAGATTTTTCGCCAAAGTGGGCTTATACAGACTCAGAGACTGAGGTACTTAAAATACATGGACTATAGTACCCCCGCCAATAATAATAATAATAAAAGAATAGGACAAAAACTTGAATTATATCATGAGTTGATTTTGCACTGCATGTAACTCAACCAATCTTCTCAATAGTGAGGTATTCACTTCCTTATATATATAGATAGAATTGTGCATGTTTTCTCCTTGACTAAATAGCAAATAACATACTATTTCTTAAACTAAAAATTAAAAGAGTACATGCTGTGCTACATTTTTGGTAAGCATGCATCGGTATTTAGCGATGTATATAATGATTTCTAATGAGATTGATTTACTTATAAAAAAAAGCATGCATCGCCAAATAGCATTGGCAAGATCAAAATATCTTATAACTCACAAATTGTTATGTTCATATCGTCTTGGCATTGGTGTATCTTTTGTTTATGCTTTAGACATGAACTGCTTTTTCCCACTCAAGTAAATTGCTATTTTACATTTTCCAACTTTATTCTAATACTTTGCTTCCTGACTTTTTCAAAAGTGTTCAATTTTGCTTTCTAGTTTTTATTGTTTACTGGTTCCAAATTTTTCTAGACTCTCATATATGTTTCCATCTCTATTGAGATTTGATGGGTGCTAGTGTACTGTAGAAGAGAAAATACTGCTCCATTTCTTATTACTTCTCAATCTCTTTAATGTAAAACAGGTTCTGATAACTGGAACATTTTTGAAGAGTCTACCAGATGTAGCAAAATGTAACTGGTCATGTATGTTCGGGGAAGTGGAGGTTCCTGCAGAAATTCTAGCCAATGGGGTTCTTTGTTGCTGTGCTCCACCTCATGCTGTTGGGCAAGTTCCTTTTTATGTAACATGTTCCAACAGGTTAGCTTGTAGTGAAGTGCGAGAATTCGACTATCGAGTGGGTTCTACTAAAGATATAGATATTTCTGTTATCTATGGTGGCACTAATGAAATGTTTCTTTATTTGCGACTTGAGAAGTTACTGTCTCTGAGATCTATCAGCCCTCCAAGTCACTTTGTTGAAGGTGTTACTGTGAAACAAGACTTAATCAGTAAGATTATTTCATTAAAGGATGAAGACGAATATTACCAGATGGTAGAGACAACCTCACGGAAGGATTTATCCCAACATGAATTGAAGGAGCATCTCCTTAAAATGTTAATGAAAGAGAAGTTGTACTCATGGCTGCTTCATAAAGTATCTGAAGATGGTAAAGGGCCAAGTGTATTGGATGATGAAGGGCAAGGTGTGATACATTTAGCAGCTGCCCTTGGTTATGATTGGGCCATAAAACCAATTGTAACAGCAGAAGTTAGCATCAATTTCCGGGACATAAATGGATGGACTGCCCTGCATTGGGCTGCGTTTTGTGGCAGGCAAGATCCTCTGAACTTGATTTGCTATTTATATATTTTGTCTGAATTCTACTGAACCTAGGCTGTATTCTGTCGCTAAAATCAGCCTAGGGATATTTGGCTTAAAATCTAGCCTTCCCCTCCCTGACCAATTTGGACTCAGGAAATGCAATTCCATAAAGTCTTTTCCCAGATATGGCCTGCATTAGAAATGAAGAAGCCATTTAAGATGTTTGTAGCCTTTGCAGGATGTTGATTGAAGACATTCCCTTTCTCTTGCTCTCTCTTTGTGCAACCATAAGTATAACTAAAATTCCCTCCTACATACTTCTGGTTACTAAAAGGTCTTATTCACTTTTATATTTGGCCTTTTTCAAACATTAAACTGCTGCATGCAAATTATAAAAATTTGTTTCAAATCGTCCAAAATTAATTGCATTAGTTTCTTGGGCTTGGGTTGAGTTGCAATTTGTATCACAGTTCAATTTGTGTCGTGGTTGAAACAGCTAATACTTTTTTTTCTTTTTCTTTTTTTCCTGTGTTCATGTTTGAATCCTTGTTAAATTCAGAGAGCAGATGGTGGCATTCCTTGTCTCTCTGGGTGCAGCTCTTGGAGCATTGACGGACCCATCTCCAGAATCTCCTTTGGGTAGAACACCTGCAGACCTGGCATCTGGAAATGGACACAAAGGAATCTCTGGTTTTCTTGCAGAGTCTTCCTTGACTGACTACCTCAAATCCCTAACAATGAATGATCCCAATGAAGATGAAACAGTAGAAGTTTCTGGAGCAAAGGCTGTGCAAACAGTTTCAGAACGGACAGCAACACCTGTGAATTATGTTGATGCAGCAGATGAACTGTCGCTGAGGGATTCACTTACTGCTCTCTGCAATGCCACACAAGCTGCTGGTCGTATACATCAGATGTTCCGGATGTATTCACTTCAGAGGAAACGGACAACTGAGAATGATGATGATAAAGTTGGATTGTCAGATGAACGTGCTCTTTCACTTGTAGCTTCCAAGACACGCAAGCCTGGACGAAGTGATGGGGTAGTCCATGCCGCTGCAACACAAATACAGAAGAAGTTCCGTGGTTGGAAGAAAAGAAAAGAATTCTTAATAATCCGTCAAAGAATTGTCAAAATTCAGGTTTATTGCTACTTATCCCTTGTTGACTTCTCGAGGATTTTAATAATGTTGTTTTTGGTCTCTCTTTCTCTCTAAAATATGGAAGTTATCCAGTAATGCCAGATTGCTTATCCCAATAAGTAGAGGACCTTTATTAGTGAGGCAACATGCAAGGGGCCGATTGGGAAATCAAAGAGACATTTCAATGGTATAATTGGTGTTGCCATTAAGAAAATGAAGGGGTGGGAATTGAAGTGTCTTTACAGTTAAATTTTGAGAATTATGGAATCAGTTTTTAGCTCCCTTTTATATTTACAAACATATTTTGCGATTTGGTTTTGTTCATCTTTGGATGAATTTACGATTTGGTTTCTCGTTAACCCATAATGACTTCTGCTTTTCAATTTATATGATGTTAAAAATGTGAAGGCAGACAGTTTCTAGGGTTAGAATACCTTTTATATATTCTGGTAATTGTTTTTATTATATACCTGTAAGCCATCAATTATGAATTTAATGCTGATCTGTTTATTTTTGGTGTAAAGGCCCATGTGAGGGGACACCAAGTGAGGAAACAATATAGACCAATCGTCTGGTCTGTAGGAATTTTGGAGAAGGTCATATTAAGATGGAGACGTAAAGGGATTGGTCTCCGGGGATTCCGACCAGATGCACATACCAAAGACCTCAACTCACCAAGTGTGCCCTCAAAAGAGGATGATTATGATTTTCTTAAGGAAGGAAGGAAACAGACCGAGGAAAGATTGCAAAAGGCTCTCACTAGGGTGAAGTCTATGGCACAGAATCCAGAGGGACGAGCTCAATACCGTAGGCTGCTAACTGTTGTTGAAGGTTTCCGTCAGACCAAGGTATATAGATTTTGTAAATGTTTTGATTTATTTACTTATTTGTTCATGTGAAAGAATTGCTTTAAATATATTAATTTTTTAAAAGAAGCTAGTTCTGATAAATTATTGTTCATATATGGATTAGTAATGAGCTTTAACTCAAACAGTACTTCCTCCCTTTGTAGCAAGGTGGAGGGTGAGGTTGTGGGTGCTTGTACCATTGGGTGCATGTGTAAATTACCAATATAAAAAGGATTAGTAATTTTAGCTCACTCATTGTTGTCATATACTGTGTTTAAAAAGTACTGTTTTGCTTAGGCATGAACCTTGATATGGGCTTACATACTAGTTGGCTTCTATATCTAATAGCTTAACTTTTTGGGTTAATGCTCTAACATGATATTGAAGTCTTTTGTGGGTCTTTGTTTCCTTTTTGTTTTCCTCTTTGCAGGTGTTCCTTTTGTATACTCCCTGTGTACTTAGGAGTGCCTTACGCTTTCATTGATGTTTGTTTATTACTTATAAATTAAAAAATATGCTTGACCAAAACACTTGGAAGCTGTACAGAACAGAGGAGATTAATTGCAACCTCCCTGCAAAAGATAAGTGTTTTGCTATCCAAGAATCAATTCGATTAGCCAACCCTTTCAATTAAAAACATGGAAAATAATTTATGCTGAAATAAATGGAGGACTTTGTATTGTTTGTTCGACTCGACATCAGACCCATTTGCATCTGTTTGTGTCAGTTGGGTCGTTTATTTAAGATTTGTTCAATCTGCTGAGTGCGTTGGACCTATTTTTAGGGCTTGTACGTTAGAGAGGGTGGTGGAGAAGTCGCACTTTATCTGAGTGTGGACCTTGAGTTGAGTTATATATCAACTACAGCTCTGCTTGATGGTTTAAAATTTTTGGTTGGATGCTCTCAACAGCGTCAATGTTCTTGGGCTTACATATCCCATTTGGATATTAATTACTTGTGCTTGGCTTCCATTTTGTTCTATTACCGGGAGATCACCATGTGAAGGTCACTTTTGTTACCCATTGGCTTTAGTGGGGCGTCTACAGACCTTTCTCAAGTTCTTGAAATATGTTGTTCAAGTATCAGAAAAGTTTAGATCATCTTATGTATCCTGAACTAAGTTCTTCGAAGACTTTGATACCCAGATTTTGGGTTCTTTAGGCCAGTCCATTTACCAATCTGGTATGGAGAGTCGATTAGAGGATCATTGAGGCTAATCTTTTTCCGTGTGAAATAACCTCTCATCAGCAATCTATCAAGGATGGCAGAGTCTTTGTGTTCATGACGTGCAAGTTCTATAGAGTTTCATGTTTGCAAATGGTTCTGGTCTGAAGAGAAATTTTTTGAAGGCGTGGTGAAGCCTGCTGCAGACTTCTTTTCTGATTCATCCCCGCTAAAGAAAATATATAAAAAGAGAAGAGAGAAAAATTGAAAGTGATGTGTTTGTGACCCTCTTGATTCTTGCATGTTGTTTGGTCATGTTATACAAATACTCAGAAAGTGTTTGTTCAGAAGTGAATATAATTAGTTGCAATCGAACTCGACGAGTTTCCATTATTTTTTTTTCTCATACTCTGAGCATGGTCTAACTTCTGACTATTATAACTTTTGGCAGGCAGGTAATATGGTTTGGAGTAGTCCAGAAGAAACAGCTGATGTTGATGAGGACCTGATTGATATTGGTCCACTGTTGGATGATGACATGTTAAATGATGAAACTTTTATGTCTATAGCATTCCAGTAGACCAAAGCCTCGTCTTCTCTGATTTGTCCCACCTGTATTCTAGATCACTGGCTTTGTTGTGGCATCATGAACGTCATCATTATGTAAATATGATGTCTAATGTGTTATATCATCTACCAGGCTTACATAGTGTAGACGATCAATTTTACTTTGCACAGCTATTAATGTTTTTCTAATATGTTTTCTCTGGCTTCTACAGGGACTTGGTTGGATGTTTATAGTAGACAGTATTGGTTTACATCTATATAGTATTGACACAAATTTTACTTTCAGGTTGTGCAGTCTTAATACATTTTTTTATTTTTTCTTTTTTTTAGTCTTAGAAAAAAGAGAATGGTGTAGTATTTTTAATTATTCAAACACAATCTTTTTTTTTTTTTTTTGGTCAATTCCTTAAACTCATTTCCTTCTCCAACCAATATTAACCTAAGCATTGGAGTAACCCGCTGGAACCAAACGGTACACTTCGTGCTTGGCCTCTCTTCTCTCTCTCTCTATCTGCAAGTTCTCTCGATTCAAGATTTGGTGTCTGATTCTCTAGTTAGCATTGTTTGTAGGAACCTGAATTACTGTGTAAATTCCTAAAGATTAAAGGTCGTATGCCAAAAGCTACATCGATGAGTGCCCTAAGATACGACGCAGGCCACCTGTTCTGCCCAACCCACAAAAACAGAGAATCACAGCAGACCTAGTGTTGTCTATCCAGCCCAATCCTCAAGACCAATTAAATACTTTCAATGATCTAGCACCAGCTGCAGCTGATTGCACAAAATATGCAACAGCTAATCCAACAGAATCAGAACATGCCAAATCTAGAGTCATCTTACCATAGCGAGCATCAGACCAATTGGCGCAATGAAGTAGGGGAGAGTGCAGTAGATGGTGAAAATGGAGCCTAGACGAATGAGAAAAGAACTCATGAGATATCTCCCGAGTATGAATCGAAGAAAAAGTGCATCGAACAACATAAACTTGGCAGCCGACTTTTATGTGTAAAGCCTTTCCCATTTCATTAAAGGGATTTGGCGCGAGGTTGGTTTAGTAACCTATAACCAAGATCTATTGATTCCTTTGATCAAGTGTCCAAACAGTTCGTGAGCCAGTTTATAGAAGCTAGGGCGCCCTCACTGAAAACCGTGCGCGTACCTCTTCATGGTCAAACAAATGGAGGAGACAAAGAAGCTTTGAGAGTGTATATGTCCCAATTCAATCGGGTAAAATTGGTTGTAGGAGTGCATGAAGAAAACATGATCCTCTCCTCTCTCATATGTGGAGTGTGCGCAACGCCCCGACTTTTATACACAAGCCGTAAAAGTGAAAAATATATGGATTTTTCACTTGGTGCTACTATATATAAAAAATATATACTTCCAATAAAAATATGAGTATAAATTTTTCTTTTCTTTTTGAAACCACAAACGCACCTCAAATAATAATGTATCAGAGCATCTAATTAAAATTTACATTATATATATATATATATATATATAGGACATTGTCATCACAAACTTATAATATTTACATCTAAACTTGTTCCTCAAAAACTGCTACAAGCGACAAACAAAAATACTACATTGACTACAATAAGCCATTCCTTCCAAAAGTGGAGCCTCTTGAACAAAAGTTTAGACATGCGTGCGGTCCTCATTGACCTTCTCCTCAACATTTGTAAAATTACCACAATTTAGAGATGGATGTGTGAGTCCATTACTCAGCAAGTATAAGCATTTGAGCATTACCACAATTTAGAGATGGATGTGTGAGTCCATTACTCAGCAAGTATAAGCATTTGAGCATTGATGTGAGTTTTTTTAACCCCGCCCACCCCCTCCTCCCCCCTCCCTTATTTTTTTATTTTATTTTTTTATCTTTTGAAAATCTCTCTAACTGTTGTTTACTAAACAACTATACATATGCAGGGTTTTTCACAAAAAAAGTTTAACATAAAAGTGTCATAGCTGTTAATATAACTCTATATCCCATAAAATGGAGCAGTAAAACAGGTCATATCATGTTAATGAAAACACCCCTGTCCAACACATAAATAGTAAATATCACATCTAATGCTATATTTCACATAATACATATACTAACATATTCATTCATCGTCTTTCACCCATTCATACTTTTTCTTTCACATATGATAAGTGTATATATACTCCCACTTACTGGCTGGAGTTTGTTATATGTATTCCCCCACTTAATCGTTGGGTTGCTAATGTGTTATCCCACTACTAGCTTCGAGGTGCTAAGTGTATAAATTCAACTTAACTGCCGAGAGAATATGGGGCATTTCGTTCCCCCTCCCTAACTTTGAGGGGTTAAGTGTATTTCCCACTTAACCGTTGGGTCCCATATCACATGCATATATATTCACAAATCTCGTTTTTCATCCAAACCCCAATCTCTTTTTTTAAAGTCATTTTCTATTTAAACATATGTAAAATATCGTAAAATACATACGTATTTCCATTCAAAATAACACGACTCAATGAAAACATATATCTCATACTTCTCTTAAATAATGCAGGGTTACTAAGTTTATACTTACAGTTTGGGCTTAACTTCCTGATCTAACTCTCCGTGCGTGTATGGATTCCGTACTTCCTTAATTTGCATTTCATGTTATAACTACACATGCATTAGGCTCTACACTTTTCTTGAATCTTAAAAAAATACTCTTTGAACCCTCATGGTCCATTTCTTTTTCTTGAATCAGTTTGTTATTAATATTTTTCTAGCATCTCTACTAGTACTGGACAGAATTTAGAACGGGCTATCAAACGAGGCTCTCTATTGCATGCCTTTATAGAATACCTTGTCCGGATGAAATTCTGAATGGGATACTGAACGAGGCATTCTAGTTTCTTTTATAAAATATCTTGTTTAGATGGTACCTTTTGACTGTTTATTTCGTGATTCGTCCGGACGGACTTGGGCAACATCCATACGTGAATTGTGTGGTGTTCCTATGTTTCACAAAATTTCACCATATATAACTCCATTTTCTTCAATAACTCCTCTTTAGTACTCGATGATGCTTAAAAATTACCCTGCACGTAAGGATGTCAACTTTTTACGTGTAACTTTTCAAATTAAAAGAAAACCCTAGTTTTCTCTTCTATTTTGCTGTTTCAAAATTACCATGGAATCTCAGCAGCATAACCTCTAATGTTCCAAAAAAAAAAAAACACAAGAAATTCATTGAGCCGTCCTACAAGAAAGCCGGAAGGGCCCTACACACTGGGGCCCACCCCCATGTGAAGGAGTATTGTGAAGTTGTTGTACCTGTGTTGTACAAATATCATTTTCCTAAATATAATAGGTATTACTCTAACAATATCATAGATTCCTGCTAATTTTTTTTATTAATGCTTTGATAATTAAATTAAACCATGTTTTCTTCTTGCTATTTTTTTTATTATTATTTCTATACTTCTTTTTCGTTATAAGCTCTTCATATGGGCAAAAAGATTTTAACATATTTTAATTTATATGGATTAAACTAAAATTAAGTGTCTTATTTTTTAGTTCATTTGAATGTTTTATGGAATATATTTTTTTTTCGTTTGTATGATTCACTCAATTTTTAGCCATTTTGTTTAGTTTGTTATGTATTTTTTTTTTTTTTTAGAATGTTCAGAATTAAATGTGTTTTATTTATATAGAAATGTAATATGTATCACACCAATAATATTAGAGACTCTTGCTAATTTTTTTTTATTAATGTTTTGATAATCATAATCTACAGGTTTTCTTCTTGCTTTTTTTTTTTTTTTTTTTTTTTTTTTTAGTTATTTTTATTTTAAAAAACTGATATGGAAACAAAGATTTTAATATGTTTTAATTTATGTGGATTAAAATAAAATTAAGAGTCTTATTTTCTAATATATTTGAACGTGAAGTGAGAGGATTTATTTGATTGCATTAAATGCTAAGTGAAAATTTTTGTTTTATTTTGTAGGATTTGGCTTAGGTACCGTAAAAAAATTACAGCACCATCTTGACCATTGAAAAAACTACAGCACTTATGCTATAATATTTGGAATTTAGATTTTCTTTTTGCTATATATATATATATATATATATATATATATATATATATTTCTTTTCGTTATAAACTACACCTATGTGAACAAATATTTTAAAAAGTTTTACCTTTTTTGGGTTAAAATAAAATTAAGGGTCTTAACATTTATTGTCTTTTTATTAAAATATGTGTAATAATTTTTTTTTTTTACAAGCATTTTTTAACCTATAATAAAAAGTACAATAAAGATGTATTTAAATACTAAAACTAAATTATAATGAAAAATCCTGTGAATAGCGCGGGTTATGAGCTATAGTGCATTATAATCGATGAGATGTTTGATCAAACATTGAATTGTGTAACAATCTATCAATCATTTTATAGTCGATCGGGCTAATACAATTTGATACTACAAAATGCTTGGAGTTCAATCAATCGAATTAATGCACTATGATCGATAAAATGTTCGATTGAACTTTATATCATCTCAAGTTTTATCAATCATTTGATTATCTTACGATCGATCAGACTAATACAATAGGATAATACAAAATCCTTAGAGTTCGATCGATCAAACTAATGCACTATGATCGATAAAACATTTAATCGAACCTTCAATCATATCAATTAATTCACATGTCTATTAAAGTGTACTTTGAGAAGCCATTGATTAGTCAATGACTTGGGTAATTTGAGTATTGAGCACCTCTATTTATGGATTAACATGAAACTCATTAATTTTTTTGTAGAGTTTTTATTTTTTTGCCTCCCTTTCCTTATTTTTATTTTTTATTTTTTTGTATATATGTATACATATTTCTTATTTTCCTCATTTTTATGTTTTTTTTTATGAGACATATGACCATGTGGCAGGTTTTGATTAGTTTGACATGAAGTTCCGTTTATGATACAAAATAAAAGCTAGTTATAAAAAAATAAAGTCGTTAAAACCAAAAGATTGAAATGGCATTTAACCCAGAAATTTAAAGAATAGAAAAAATTTACTAATAATATAAAAGAAGTATTTTTTTCTATAGGTTTCAAATTTACTTATTTTTTTTCAAAAAAAAAAAAAAATTATTAGGTTTATATGATTTTTTTTATTATTATTATACAGAATCATTAGCGTCAACCTAAAGTGGACGTTGATAATAGGTTATTAGCGTCCATTTGCAGAGTGGACACTGATAATAGGTTATTAGCGTCCATTTGCAGAGTGGACACTAATAACCTATTATCAGCGTCCACTTTTTAGTGGACGCTAATGCTTTTCAATATTTTTAAAAAATAAATTAATTATTTATACAGGATCATTAGCATCGACCCTAGAGTCGACGCTAATAACCTATTATCAGTGTCGACAAATATAAGTTGACGCTAATAATAGGCTATTAGCGTCTACATTTAGTGTCGATGCTGATAATTATTTATTAGCGTCGACGAAAGTGGATGCTAATACTAAAATGTTGTTGCTATTTCTTAACCCGCGTGAGGTAAAATTTCCCGCTAGGTTATTAGCAATGACACATTAGCGTTGACACCAAAGTTGACGCTAATAATGCGTTTTTTTGGACAATTAGTGTCGACTAACTTGTCGATGCTAATAGTGTTAATAGTCGACGCTGATAGTATCGCCCCTAATGGGCGAATTTCTTGTAATGTACATTTCTCCTACTATATATTGACACTCTCAAAATCCCTTATAGACACATTTAGAAATTAAGAGAGGAGTTGTAAATTTCTTCAGTCCAGACTGGCTTATTTATAGGCAAATATTTTTAGCTTCGTCCAAACGATACCTCCTTATCGTTCGAGCGAACATGCTTTTCTTTGTTAGTATGGAATTTGACACATGGAGCTGATGTGGTCAATTTTTGACACATGGCGTGCCGTGGCATCTGAAGTGTAACGTTTGCATTTTTCATTTGGACAAATTTCTTAATTACTAAGATTTTGGCCACATTTTTTTCCTAGTGACACGTGTCTGTTCGACTGAGCTTCTTTCTTGTGCGAAAGTGATAGCGCTAAAAATGCTCTTTCTGCTGTATTTATCCTAATATCGTCCGGACAATGCATTTACCTCATTAGGACGGGATTTTTATTCCAATTTATTTTTAAATTTAATACCTGCACATATGTTAGTAAATCGGTCATAACTTTTGGTGGGGACAGTATAAGCAACTAGTTCTCCCCTACATTAAATGTGGAGCTAATACCAGGATCAGGCGGAACATTATTAATTACAAACACATTTGGTCTTGCCCACTGCAACACTTTGAAATGCCCAACACTATAAGCTTGCAAGTTTTGAACGGATCCAAGTGGAAACTGTTTGAATCTATTATGGGGTACGTATGACACCATTTCAAATATTGTTGAAGTACTCATTCAGATGAACTTTGTTTACTGGTCTCGATCATTATTCAAATCATCTCGTAGAATTGTGTTGGCTGACTTTTAGAAACTCTAGCATCCAAGAACATCGGGAAAATGTCTAAAGGTTTCCTAGGCTTAGAATAATCCTACTTCAAATGGACTCATTCCTGGAGACCTATCGACAGGATCATATATAAGGTAGGCTGGAAAGATCAGCGAAATTGACAATCTTAAGGTCGTTTGATAGACCATAACTTTTCTCTTTTGGTGGCTTCTTTTTAGAATCCATAGAAACCTTTCTAGGAGAAGAGAAACAAGAAAGGAGAAGAAGCACCGGAGATCGAGAAAGAGAAAAGAAACCAAATTAAGAGAAGAAGAAGAAGCTTGAGAAAGAGAAGAAACATGGGAGAAGATAGACAACAATGGTCGATCAAAAATTTTATTTCATCATGAGTACGTGCTGAATACAATAGAAAATTAGGTTTAAATAGAGTACGAATTAAACCCTAATCCTAACCCTAAACGTACAATAACATAAAGCAAAAAATAAAATAATAAAACCAGCATAAAAAATAAATAATAAAAAAAAAATGCAAACTAATGAAAGCCAATAATGATCCAGCAGCTCTCAATCACAAGGTGATGGGCTAAGCATATCCTCTGATGTGGACGTCCCTACACAGATGTGATCTATGGCTCGTGTTTGGCGTCCCGCGTCATAAAGTTGTATACGTACTACTACAACATTCCAAATCTGTTCATAAAGATGCTTTTAATTGAGTTAAAAAATCAAGAGAGAGAGAGAGACAGATGGAAAGCTCTGAGAGCATGCATACAAAAGTAAACGGTAGCTGAAGCAGATCACAGGACCTTCAAAAGAATTGAATCTCAATTATCACCTGTTAAATTGAAATGACAGATTCAGTTGATGGGGTGATACTGATCTGAGACCCGCCTTGGGGGCAACTTTCGCAGGATGAAGAGCACGAGAGCAGATGGAATAATCTCTACCACCTGTGCCAAAAGAAAAGGTCCAACATAGTGAAAACATATGACACTAAAATCCTTAGTTCTAGACCTAAGCACATTATGATAATAAATAAATAAAAGGATCAAGAGGAAATTATTTTTATTGAAAATTAAACTTGAACCTTAATAGTCAAGGTTAATTGTACTGCAGTGAGACAGGGGCATCCTTGGAGATGAAGGGAGAGGACATTCATGTATCCCAAATATAGACTTTAGTCAATTGTAATGGAAAGCTTATAAAAAAGCCTACAAAGAAAGGTACGGTGGGGACTGACACAGGAATAGTTGAAACAAACTGTTGAAGTAAGGTGATCACACAAGGAACTGGTGGCATAGCGAAAGATAATAGAAAAATTCCACTAAAAAGAATTAAAAGTTTCCGAAACTTACCACGTAATATATTAGGTTCAGGATGGGATGATCCAGAACATCAACATCTAAATCCTCATCAAATGCAGAGAGAGCAAGCTACACCACACACCAATAAAGATGTCCTTGTCAAAGATACAGAACATTTGGGTTTTCTTGCATAAATTTCAGCATCAGAAGGAACTCACCACAAGGCATCTTATCAAGAAACAAGTACAACAAATTCCTGTGACACAGCCAACCTGCCAGTAAAATAAGTTAGGCACCAACTGCTTTTAATTAAGCAATATATTTTCCAAGGTGTGTTTTTGCGTGCTTCTAACTCATTATAGTCAACATGCATACTCTTCGATATGATTATAATTCTTTGTCAATATGTTGCGATCATGCTCATCTGCCAAAAAGTATGAATTATGTTTTGAGAAATGCATAAAGATGTCAAATTTAATTGCATTTCCTTGCAACTTGTATAGAATCATTAAATTTTTAAAGGAGAAGCAGCTAATGACAAGGTAAAATATTGCTATGAAACTCCACCTAAAGAGAACTAATATCCCACAGAAATCATTGACGGGGATAGAAAGGCCAACTTCATTTGTGCATTACTATCAGTCTTACTTTTTGGCAAACTTCTATCGTATACTTCAAATTGAATGATGATAACTACGATATACTGTCTTTAATCAATTTCAATCTATTGAACAACTCAAACACCATAGGGACAAACCTCATATAGCTTTTTCTGACGACCTCTAGACTCTATGGGGAAGCACCTCAGCATGACAAATAACCTAGAAGAGATGAAAAATGTAGGATGAGAGCACATTTTATAGGATGGAACAACGATACCTTCTTTCTTCTGAGTTTAAGTTCTTACCTCCCACCATATATTATAAATCCTAGAGCAACACAGAATGAAACAGCTGCAAAAGAAATTGAAAACAAGTATCTTTTACATGGATGAGTATTCCCATTTGAGTAAATAATTGGTTTTGTCAACTTCATGAATGCATTTTTGAGAACTCCATTATTTATAGATATAGATAATACCGGGATAGAACACAATGATCTTAACAACATTAACCTGAAAAGAAGAGTTTAGCAGCTTCCACTGCAGCAGAACTTGGGCTTAATCTTATGAATATCCAGATGCACACCTATTATAACAAATTAATGATTGAGAAACCAAGACACATTGTAAAAAGCATAATTGAATCTGGCTCATTTCTTCATGGCCTAGTTACAATCGACAGAGAATCAGACATTTCATTTTCCCTACCTGTAGTAAATATATAAATCCATTTACTGCATAGTAAGCAGGCCTAAGCTTGTCAGTTGGTAGGCTTCTTGCCTGTTAAAAGCCATAAAATGAGTCTCCGGCCGATATCAATCACAGCTCAGTTGTTACTCATAACTCATATCATGATCTACAGAAAATAAGTAGAAATACCTGGTGATATATCTCAGCCCAGAACAAAACAAGTAGTGTGTAGGTCGAAAAAAATAGAAGACCGGGTAGTTCCATAAGAACCATTTCAACTACCTGTACCAGGATAATAGTTTAAAGGCAGTGCAGTCAAAAAAAATGTTTTAATCATTACTTGCCTCCATCTTTTTATTTAAAGAATATACAAACCATTACACTAGGAAGGTTTAGTTTAAACTATAAACCAGCAAACTAAGTAGTAATTTTTCAGCTATGTCTTGCTCCCATGTATTTCTATTGACTGCTGTCCAACATCCTATCTGGTAAACAGAGCCCAGATTTACCTGACCACTGTTTTTCAAGTGAAAGACACATTTGAAGAATATATATATATATATATATAAAAGTTCCTCTTTAGAATGTGTTTGTAGTACAAAAGGAAACATTCCTCAACAATTTAATTAATAGAAAAGGGTGAAGCATGTTATCTATCAGTTTCATGTGATGGAGATCATATAATAAAATTTTGACACATCAGACAGCATCAGTTGCTCAAAATCCAAAACTAGTGTTGGCAGATCAGGATTTGATTAGTATTTAATTCTGCCATAGTTACGATCATCCCCGTAACAATATTTAGAATCTTGTTTTGGGTTGATAAGAACAAAAAACTAAATACATGTAGGCATTTCTGGGAGGATTCAGAAGTCCTCTCTCTCTCTCTCTCACACACACACACACACACACGCGGGCTTGGTTCATAGATATTGTCCACATTTAAGATCCTTCGGCAAAGTTTACTAGTACCCAAAATTTACACATCTATAATGGATAGGATCTAGAAGAAGAAAATATCATTTTTTAAAAACAAATTGAGATACTCTGAAGAGATAACTGAAGTTTGATGATAGCAGCTTTAACAAGTATCTATTCCAAACGTTAACTTGTTTGAGAGTTAATTTTGTAGATTGAATAATTTCTATTGCTAACTCCACCTACACTTGAAGAAGTAGCTACAAATTCTGCATAACACATATGTTTCAGTTAAAAATTTGGCAAATAATTTTTGAAGAAAATAACTGAAGATGATTGACGTTCAAGCCACAGAAACAAGCAAAATTTACTTTTTTAGGTCTATTGAACAATATTCTATATTCAGATCCTAAATGTAGAACTAAGTACCAGCAAATATTGAAGCTCAGATTACCAAAATTTAGACTGAATAACATACCTCTGGCCTAATAAGGAACACACTTTTGTAGAGACCAAAGAGGACAGCCCTCACTGTAAAATGCAATTTGATTTCAGCAAGCTTATAAAACAGATACAGGAAGGGCCATGACAAATAATACAAGACGCTTACATCCATTCACAAGAAAATTCATCAAGTGGAAAACCTTTTGTGTTGTCCAACCATATTCTGGTACTCTTAAATGAATGCGCAGCAGTTGTACCTGAAAATTGGAGACAAAAATGTCATTACAAAACTAAGTTCACTGTACTTTTTTGGTAAGTATGATGAAGGACACCGGACGTGACAGTAAAAAGCTAGAAACGGGAACGTTTTACTGGGAAAAATTTAGCAAGATCAGTGATGGTTTTATACTACACATAAGCCTAAGGTGAGAGGCAAGCAAGAAGCACATCAGATCGATCTACTGGTGATGCGATTTTCAGGAAATACACAAACCCGTTCGGTAATATAATTGGACAAGTCTGCGGCTGTTCAAAAGACCAGTAGAAACCAATAGATTAAAGCAGTGCATATTCCTCCCAGAATAATGCGTTTCTGCCATGTATGTGTAACAATGTGCTTGCCTTCCTGAAATGCATTACCTTAAAAAGCTTAGCTAATGATGTCTATGCCGATGCCTGCCATGGAGAATAATAGTGAGTGCTAGAATAGGGAGTATCCTGGCCTTCACTCTATGCAACATATTTACCAACAAATCAGTATCCTTATTATGGTTTTTGTGAATCACTGTTTTAACAGCCCAAGTGATATTAAGCCCAGAGAAGAGGCAGCTTCATCTTGATAAAGCAACTGAGCAGAATCCAATTTTCTATCTTCAGGTGGCAACAATCAAGGGTATAAAGCTCCAGCAATGTACATGGGAAAGTAGGTTTTTGGAATTTCTTCTCCCACAAGCCTAAAGAAGAAAACACTTTGATAGCAACAAAAAAGCAAGTGGTGCTTACCTTTCCAAGCAAGTACTTCAATACAACAAGGTGTATAAAATATGGTTTCAAAATTAACAATAGAGATTGTGCTTGCAATTAGTTGCTATGATTCCTTGCAAAAAACAAGCATTTTTAAATCCAAGAGACCAGAAGCAAGTTTATATGGATTCAAATCGAATTTATTTTATTTTTATTTTTATCTTTGTCAGTGTCACTATTTATGCACACAGCATTATCAAAAAGAAAGAGAGATGCAACCAACAAGATCACTCAAAATATATATACACACATACCCAACTCAGGTTGATTCTGAATACATTGAGAAAGCTAAGAAGCGAAAGAAATTAAGAAGGTACGTACCAGGGCAACAAGGGAAACCAAGGCATAAGATAGAGATAAGGCATAGTAAATGCGTCTTTGCCATTCTTCTGAGTCGTCGATCTCATCCCACCGATTGAATGCGGCAAGAGCACTGTAAATCTCTCCCTCTCTAACCGCAAACCTCTTTGCTGTTGACGTCCACGCCATTCGGAGCAGCAAAACAATAACAATTGCGATCAACAAGGGAGGCGTCTTTGCTCTGTTTAGACCAGAGAGCTGGGGACATGCATGCACGTGTAGAAAAGAGGGGGATCGAGGACACGTAGAGACTGAGATGAACCACGTGGCCGGGACGACCTCGTGGCATATTCGTTGATTGCGCAACGGACATGCCTTACTTCCTCTTTTGTTACTACGACGATCATGCTTTTGTTATTTGACTTGACTTTTCTTTTCTTTCCCACCGAAATTAAGATAAACAAGTTATTTTCTTCTCCTTTTTTTTCCCCTTTTTTTTCTCATTTATTCACTCTTATAAGTTTATAAAAAGAAATCCATATACTATGGAAAGGCACCTCACTTCTTTTCTTCTGTTTTTTCCTCTTTTTTATTTATTTTTTATTTTTATTTTTTATTTTTTTTTTATTGAAAGATCTGAGGGTTTGAAACGTACAAGATAATTACAAAGACATGCGATACTACACCTCAATTAAAATTCTAGACATGATTAATTACATATTCAATCTACTCAAAGTAAATCTTAAGTTTCCAGTTGCATTAATATCCATCATAAAATTTTAAAATATTGTCATTGTGTATGCATGTGGTGGATCTTTTTTCTTTTTTTTTTTGGGTATGGGGCCCAAACTTAGATAAGTAAATAAATACACAGATACATATATATATATACATATATATATATATATATATATATATATATATATATATATATAGTTCCTTATGGTACATAAGTTATAATAATATACAAAAGTTATAAATCTATAAAATCATTTTTAAAATAGTTTTCCTTCGAATGCAAATGTTTTCTCATTCGCTAGACATGTAAAAAAACCAAACATTGAACTTGCATTTATTTATTTGATAATATAATTAAAAGAGAAAAAAATAAGAGCATAAAAAATGAAGAAAAGAAAGAATTTGAAAATACAATGTTGGATTCCCTATGTAATGATCTAATCAGACGTGGTAATCTAATTATAAAAAGAAAGAAAATCCTTCGCCCGTTATCTCCTCATCTTCCTATTTATAAGCCACAGCTCACTTCAACGTTTCCAATTTCCCATAGAATCTCCGGAGCTTTCCTAGCCACTATAGTTTTGTTTTTTGTTTTTTTTTTTTTTTTTTTTTATCTTCTTTGTCCGAAAATAGGTTTGATTTGCTTCACCTATGAGATTTTCAACCAATTCTTCTTTTTTTCATCAAAGCTGATCCTAATCTACGTAAAGATTACTGCCTTAGCCCTGTCCTATTATTTGTTTAATGGGCTTCGTCATTTATTTACAGATTTTTCAAGATTTTTCGTTCTTAGAATTGGAAGAAAAAGATTGAAATGACTGTTAAAAATTTCACTTATACCTTTGAGATTAATGCTTCATTTGTTTCGACGTAAAATGGTTTTCGTCGTAAAATATTTTTGACCAAATCATTTTCAAAAAAATTGATTTTCTAGAAAATATTTTTCGGTGTTTGGCTCATATGAAAAAATTATGTAAAGTGAAAATGCAATTGTTGCCTGAATCTGGCAACATCCGGTCGCCGTTGCTGGATTCCGGCGAGCATGTTTACCCGGATTCAGCTAAAATGGCAGGATTCCAATCGGGCTCCTCCGCTTGGCCGGATCCCGGCCATTTTGGCCAGATCTGGCCGGCTTCTGACCATGGCCGGAATCTGGTCCACCGGCATCCAGCGACAATGATCGGATGTCGCCGAATTCCGGTGGCCGGATATTGCCGGATTCCGGCAATCGGATATCAAATATGCGTGCAAGGACGAAGAATTTAATTTCAGAAAACAATTTACGGTTTTTAAAACCGTAAATAGTTTTTCAAAAATTAAAGCTTTTACGATCAAACTGAAAATGATTTTTGTTGACCATTATTTTCGCCCCTACCGAACACCGTAAAAAACAAACGAAGCATAAAAAAAAAATTGATTTTATTATGAAATGTTTATTATTATTAGCATTGATAGCTCTTTTCTTTAAAGCTTATGCCGTAGAAGCTGACATCAGGCTATTGGCGTTTTATCCGCATCTTCCCGACCAAGACCCAAGCTATAACTTTGCTTTCTAGTTTTGCTCTGAAATACATAGAGTGTTGGAGAGGCCGTACATGTTTTAAATTTACAAAAAAATAAGACATTAGATAAGAGTTAGTAGAAAACAACATGGACAGGATTGAAGAGTCTCACGAAGGTCATGCCCATACCCTTCTCTGTTTTGGTGCCTATACCACCTTATGCAGCCCATTCCTTAGCTTTTGCTCAAGATTTAAAGGACCAAGACATGTTATCAGCATGCACATTTCCTGTTTGTTGTTTCAAGATTTGGGTTTCTTTTTCTTTTTCTTTTTCTTCGGTTTGTTGTTGAGGAACCCATATCTCTTGATCTATTTGCTTCTTGTAACCCTTCTCCTATTTAATGAATGATGCACTTACCAAAAAAAATAAAAAAAAAAATAAATTGTTAATATGACAGGGCCATGCTATAGAAAATAGTATTTTTATAGAGTTTTTTTAAAAAAAAACTCGAGGTTTGCCAAAGACCCCCCAATGACGAACGTAGGTCCGCCCTTGTGAGTATGTATATATACACCCACGTATGTATGTATTAGATGATGATGACATCTACTAATTATTTTTTTGTTATTTATTTATTTATTTCTTACTACAAAATCATCATTTAATTTTTTCAAATATTGGTGCATTCATAGATGAAAAATAAAGGGACTTCTATTTTACAGTGTGTGTGTGTGAACAATGAGTAACAAAATATCAAAGTACGGAATTTAAAATGAGACAGATATTTTGTTAACGAAATAGAAACTCAATTAAGAGATAAACCACTCATGGGCAGCCAAACCCAGGAATTTCACTATTCAGAAGACAAAGCTAGTAACAAAGCAGTAACACTCACATACCCTGATGCAGTGATCGTACCTTGCACTCTGACACGTAACCTAATGTGAACGCTTCCCAATCAGGTCTCCTACTTGAAGAGGTCTTCAATGAATTCCTTTAGCTTAGGGCTCCTCCCTAAGCTAGACTTCACACGAACAAGAACCACACACCGAGCAGCACTTAGAGAGCTAGCAAATCTTCACAATTTCTACCTTCACACCCTTTCTAAGTTCTAGAGAATTTAATACTTAATTCTGTAAATAATACATGCCTAGAAGCATCTATTTATAGGCTTAGAAGACCTAAATCGCCTTTGATTCGGATTTCTCTAGGCAGCGTCCAAACAGAGGCAAAGAGCGTCCGGACAATGAACTGTGCAACCGCCTTTCTATAACACGCTTTATGCGTTTCCATATTAAGGCCGCGTTAGGACGGTGTTGTCCTAGCGTCCGAACAGTTGCAAGTTGTCTTTCCCGATCTGTGTCTGCAAAGGAAATCTGGATTCTTCTCAAACACTGAAGAGCGTCCAGACGGTGTTGCCCGATGTGCAAATTTTAATACTCTCAAGCGCACAAATCGTTTGTAATATAGTGTACGTGCAAGTGCGAGGTCGAATCCACATGGAATTGTGTTGCGAAAATTAATTTCTATCTAAACTAATTCTATTTTAACCTAGTTCCAAATTTTTGGGATTTTTTTTTATGAATAAAAGAAAACATAGCTAAAATAAATGAAAAAAAAGAAAAAAGAAAAAAAAAAGTACTGAGGTTTTGGAATCCACACCCACTAAATCATAGCAACATATTCTCATGTTTGTCAATACATATCCGAAGTTCTCACCATACAAATTTTATGTATGTTTTACTATGCTTCAAAAATTAATTAAATCATTCAATGAATCAGTTTTTTACACAAATCACAAAAGATATCCAGTTTAAACCAAATCATCAAATGTATTCATAGAACGAAACATAATGAATATCCAATGTTTTGATAAATGAAAAATTCAAGCAATCAATTAAATGAGACTATCTCAAATCATCACATGTATCCGGAAATCACAAAAATATCCAAGAAATCATCCCACTAATTGAAAAGAAGTAAAACATTGAAAATATTAAACCCAATAAAATCGGATAGTATAAACTGTCATGAAAATATTGTTGCTCTTCAAAGGTGAGGTTTCATCCTCAACCTTAATTGAAAAATTAGCTACTCATCACTAAGAAGAAAATACTAAATTTTATTAAGAACATAAAAATTAAAAAACTTACAAAGTTGCAAATTGCTATATGCCTTGGTGTGGCTGCAGGCTTGCGCCTCTCACCCCCCCCCCCCCCCCCCCCCCCCCCACACACACACTTTACAAGAGAAAAGCATGATATTTATAGAACAAGAGTTGCAAATCCTATACTTGGAAAGAATCTGGAAAATAGCATGCATACTCGACCCTTAATTCGCTGCCAGTTGTGGAATTTTATGCATCTCTCTTGTTGCCCAGTTATGGAAGGAATTCAAGTCTTGGTGCTGCTCATTATGGAAGGAGATATGTGATTGATTTGGTGTTGTCCAGTTGCTTTGAAGAAACACGTGCGTTTCGGCTCTTAGCATGGAAAGAAATCAAGTGTCTCGCTGAAAATCACGCATTCCAACTTGCTGCTTTGGTCTTCAGTTAAGGAAAGAAAATAAAAGCAAGTGATGCTGCGTTGAACGGCTCTTCAGTTCACGTGCATGACTTAGTTATGGAAATAAATCATGTAAAGAGTTGCCAGGTCACATAACATTCAAGGCAAGAATTATGGTGGAGATCTTGGTGGACTTTTGTTGGATGATGTGATGTAGATCCATATTCTCTCGATGACACCGCATGAAACTCTCTCAATTCGGTCTTGCACCTTCATTGGAAATTATAAAAGCCCTTCATGGAAAGAAAGCTTGGTGGTCCAAATTTAGGTTAAGACAAAAAATAATTATTTCCTTGCATCTCTATGTCAAGACAAAATCTTCCCTTAATGGAAATTATTTTCTCTTCATTTATATTTTATCCTCCCCAATATTCCTTTCCTTTGTCAATCCACAAAAATACCGTTATTTTCTCTCAAAGACCTGCAAAACACTTGAAAACCAAATCTAACCAAAAGTATTAGAAAATAACAAAACTAAAGGTTTAACAAATGTAAATTAAGGAGTCCAATTATACAATATTTGGCACTCATCATTGCCCTGATGTCCAAATAGATGCACGCTGAGCTATCAAAATCTTCTCGACACAGGAAGGTGTCCGGATGCTTCAGTGGACCGTCCAAACGGGAACAAAGGATCCGAGTTTTGCTGAGTTGGAAACTTCGCAAAATCTTCCTAGAACTCTGAAATTGCCTTCTTGAAGCTTGTGACACTGAAACTTGTTATAATAAGACTCTTTCCATATTAGAGAAATAAACTCTGAATATATGAAGACTTTGAAATAATACAATATCCTTGTTAAGACAGCATCATTACATGATAGTGATTTTGTCAACAGAATGAAGCCAATAAAACTAACAAACTCCCAATTTGGCCATTTTATGGCAAAAATCACTTGACCGGTTAAAAAATACAATCTTGGTCCAAAAATAAAAATACTGCCCCTTTTTATCTCAAAAGGACAAAGGGTGAACAAAGTATAGAAAAACCACAGTTAAAAAATACTTCCCATTTTTGTCTCAAAAGGACAAGGGTAAACAGAGTATATAAAATCCACAGTAGCAAAATTACTAATATTCAAAACAATAACAAGAATAAAAGTAAATTGTCTCAAAAATAGCCCAACAAACATCTGAATAAGAGTGAGCACAACACTCAATCATCATCATCATTATGTGGGTGATGATACTTGAGGCACTCCTTGATTGACATTTGACACTGCTCAACTCTGACACCGATAGTGCTGACCTCTCGCTAAAGAGTATGCAAATCATCCATCATCTGAGCAAAGCAAGCATCATAAGATGGAAGAGGAGGAGCAGTCTGAGAAGAGGAGGCAGCTGCATGTTGATCACCTTGTCTTGGAGGAGGCTGAGGTGCTTCGCCTTGACCCTCAAACCAAAGCTGAGCATTAGACTTCATGAGAGTCTAACTCCCAAGAGGATCCTAAACTCTCACCTTGGGCTCAATCTCAGCAATATCCGTCACAGAACGGAGACAGATTTTCGTGACAAGGCACGCAAAAGGAAGACCTGTAGAGTGCTTGTCTCTCACCTTAAGCATAGTCTGCAGAATATGCTTGCAGAGACAAAAAGGCATCCTCATGACCTGGGCGTAAAGAAATCTAGCTCTCTTCAGTACTAGCTCACTCCTACGAGCTGTGGACCATAGATTGTGTAAAACAATCTTTGTAAGTAGGTGGTGTGGGGGAGAGAATGCACCTATAACGACCCTTTTTTTTTAAAAAAAAAAAAAAAATTACAAACGGATCTTCACAGTGGCACGACTAATTGTCGCTCAGCTAACATATGACACATGCCCCATAACATGCACCTGATAATCAGAGTTACATTTAACAGCGGAATATAATACTCAATATGCAGTGAAACACATATCATAAGCGGAAATACATCGAATACATAACAGTTAATTACAACAAGTGCCATTTACAAGTTTGTCTATTTAAGGCTTATAAAACACATTACACTAACCATATACAAAAATACAGGTTCAACAAATACATATGCTACGTAGGACACGAGCCGTAAATAAAATACCCAAAATACAGACTACCCATGAGTCTGTTACTTATGATTGTCGCAATGTGCTCCAATCATAGCATCCCATATGCTAGGTGGACGAATCAATATCTATATCCGCAGAACATGCAACCGAAGCATCAATGTCTGCATGGTAGCGAGGGTTGCCGCATCCGTACTGGTGAAAGAATGAGTTCACCGTCTTAGTATAAAACATACCAAGACTTCTTTTATAGTCTCACGTACATTATAACAGCTACCAATTTATAAACTTTTGTTTAAAAAACCTCCAATAGCTGATATAGCAAACACCGACTATTAGAAAACATTTAAAGCATACTATGTTGTTGTGAACATATATAGGAGTTTCAGTAATCCCACATTGGAAACTTCTACATATCGACCCATCTACAATATATTACTTTTGATCGATGGCTCAGTCATACATGCACGCGAGTAATCTCAAGCATACAAGTACGTCTAAGCAGGAAAACAAAGGCATCATGCCTAGCTATACAGAGACACCAGCGTTGCCAAATATGGTAGCGTAAATATCTAAGTACATTAAAGCTTAGTGCCTTTGATGCATTGGCTTAGTCATACATGCACAAGAGCGGAGCTCTAGCATGGAAGTACATCTAGGCTAGAAAACAAATGGTAGTTCGCTTATCTATACCAAGACACTAGTGCTTCCAAATCTAGTAGTGTAAATATCTAAGTACATTGAAGCTCAATGCCTTTAAATCATGAAACAAATACGTTTAGTAAAACTACAATATATAAGACATGAAACACATTCCATCACATCACAATATGTGTATGCATATGTGAGTACCATGAGTTGTGGCTCTACTAACATAGGGTATTTGTAACCCACGTTAACATAGAGTCGTGGCTCAAGGTTGTGCTCTTGTAGCACGTAAGTAACCATGCTGTGCTCTTGTGGCACGTAAGTAACCATGATGTGCTCTTGTGGCACGTAGGTAACCATGTTGTGCTCTTGTGGCACATAATGCATCATGTTCCCAAACTTTATATTCACTCTAAAATCACATTCATGTTCCAATGCAATCATAGTTTTCAAAACTCCCAACCATAACATACAGTCACACCATTCATTCAAACTCCACATATCATATTCATACTTCAGAACATCATCATAATTTCAATATACTCAAAAGTACTCAAATCATCCAAAACAGATCATAATCAACATATAGTTGGTTTGGGTTTATAAAACAATATATATTTTGCAAATCCATAATATATAAAAATAGTAGTTTCTCAATGAGTAGAATATCACCTAACTCCGCGGATATTAAACACTAGGTTTCCTAGACACCACCTTGCAATGCGTCACTGAAAAATAATACATTGCATATTACTTAACATTTTCTAACATTAGACTCACATTTAGCTCTTAAACTGCTCAAGAATTAGCCCAAGGAAAACCCATAGAATTTCTAGGGTTTCAAACATCTACCCATAAATTCTAGACACTAACTAAATTCAAATAATACTAACCCAAAGTATTTACTAAGGGTTAGATATTAAAATCACTATTTAACTATTTACTCATAATATTAATTACTAACTCACAATTATTTTTACTAACCCACAAATCATTTTCATTAACATTTTCTCAGTATCATTAACCCTAAAATTATTTTCATTAATCTTTTACAAAACTCATAGCTAATTTGGGATTAATCATCACAATAACTACAATTAATCCACAAATTAATAATCTAGGTTTTAAACATTAAAAACCCTCTAGATTAATATAACCCAACAAATTAGGTTTTTCCAAAATAAACTCATAATTATAAAACACTACCCTCAATCACAATATTATTAGCCCATAAGCATTTTACTAAGGGTTAATCTCATAAAAAAACAACTAAAATTAAACACCCAAAAGTTAGGATTTAGGGAACTTACCAAAATTCACCCAAATAATATATGAAATTTGGGGAATCACAAGCAAGCCCCAAGTAGCCAATTCCTAAAGAAAGCACTATATTAAACTCATATTTGCTAGATTTAACCTGTTAGTTTGTGATTAGCTGCATTCTGTTAGACAAAATCACTTCTATATAATGATGCTTATTATACAGGGATTCTGTTTTATTCAAAGTCTACACTTCAGTTATGAGCTTCAAGAAGACTCTGTGCAAGATTCTAAATAGTGTAGTTCAGTTCCCTTGCATCCGTCTGGAGGATGTGATATTCCGTCCGAACTCTCAACTGTCCAAGCATCATCCGTCTGGACCTTCCTCTATGTCGAGAAGCTTCAAGCTGTTCCAAGTTGCATCCGTCCGAACATCTCAGCAGCACGTCCGAATGCCGTTCAATGTTCGATCAGCTATGAGATTTCTTTCCAAAACACAGATATAGGAAGACAGCTGCAACCGTCCAGAAGATGTGGATTCCCGTCCGGACGAGCTCATTCATAAGGCAAGTCGTGCATTCAAAAATTAGACGTTCGGACGCTAGTCTTCATGGTCCGGACACTCAAGCTTCTTATATGAAAATTATGTGCATTAGATCAACCGTCCGGACGATAGCTGTTACAGTCCAGACACCCCAAGCCTTGATATGGAAATTGCGTGCAGCTAAAGTGCGACCGTCCAGACGCTAAGGCAACATCGTCCGAACGCGACTCTATTCAGGAAAGAATTTTTGCGAAATTTGGAAAGCCAATCATACAGTTGTCCGTCCGGACACCTTATGTCTACCTTCCGGACAGCGCCTAGGTATTTCAAGTCAAACGCTCATTTGAACTTACAGCCTATAAATAAAGGCCCCTAGGCTTGAGAATTGTAAGAATTCGGTATTGAATTTCGTAGTGCTTAGAGAGTTTTTTGTGAGGATTATTGTGCTAAAGTGTTATCTTTGAAGCCGTTGCCAAGTGATGTTGATGTGCTAAACTGAAGTCTACCTTAAGGATTGGCCCTAAGGTAAAGGATTCCATTGAAGACCCCTTCAAGTAAGTGACTTGGTTGGGAAGCGTTCGTGTTGGGTTACATGTCAAAGTTCAAGGTACGACCACTGCATAAGGGTATGTGAGTGCTACTGCTTTGTAACTAGCTTTGTCTTCTGAATAATGGATATCCTAGGTTTGGCTACCCGGAGTGGTTTTTCTCTTAATTGAGTTTCCACTTCGTTAACAAAATATCTGTCTCTTTATTTTCCGCATTGTGATATTTTGTTGCACACTTTTGCACACACTTGTTAAAATTAGAAGTCCTTTAATTTTCTTCATACCTCACAGATCCAATACTAATGTGCTTGTAAATTTCAATTAAAACAAGTGAGGTCTCTCTAATCCAGCAGATGAGTCAACAGATTCAAATTTCTAATGATATGCAATGTTTAGGATGTTAAACAAACCAATGATATGCAAACCACAATTGCAATGTAATCATGCTCAATCAACAACATAGTTTCTTTGTTTCTTTTCTTTTTTTAATTGTTACACAAAAGCAATAAAAATAACAACAAAAACAACAAAAATAACAGTCAGAAATGTCTACCCCACCCCCAAACTAAAATGAAACATTGTCCCCAATGTGTCCAGAAATACAATACCGAATGGGCAATGCAAGTCGATTGTACCATAGAAGAACTCTCCCCCAAACATGAATGGCAGACATTGCTCCTAAAAGACACAACAAAACAAACAAACAAGATCAAGTGATAAGTAAAGGAATGAAGGTTGCCTCCCACAAGCGCTAAGTTTTCAATCTTCAGCTAGACTTCCCACAATAGACGACAATCACTCCGATCTCAAACACTTATGCCATGCCAAGTACTTTACCATTGGATTAATGAATGGGCGTGAAAAATAATCCTTCCTCTTGGCAACATGCACTTTGCGGTAGTCCATCCATGCTCTCCATCCTAACTGAATATAAGTTGGCACAAACTCGTTATCCTTGTCCTTTACTATCGTCAAACCAACCCCCTTATGCACATCATGAATCAGGCTCACCCACTTGCTATCATCAATAGTTCAGCCGTTAGCTTCCTTGTGCTCTCTTAAAACATCTGGTAACTTTTCCTCTTGAGCATCAAGCAAATCCAAAGCTATACTCATTGGTAAAACATCTTCTAGACCTAGGAACTTATACTTAAGAATGTTTTGTAGAGGGGTAAGTTCCTTCTTGGGAGGCTCAGGTACTGTTGCCTCCCCATTCTCACTGCTTACCAGAGAAGTGGACTCCAAAATGGCATCAACTTGCTCAAGTAACTTGTCCAAATCCAAATCCTCTCCAAATTGAGTAAAGCATGCCTCTATGGGGTCCTCAGTGTTTGGTTCATCTAGGTTCTCCTCATTCTTATTGTTCACTAGAGAAGCAGACTCAAAAATGGCATCAGCTTGCTCAAGTAGCGTGTCCAAATCCAAATCCTCTCCAAATTGAGCAAAGCATGCCTCTAAGGGGCGTTTAATGCTTTGTTCATCTATAGTATCCTCAATGTACTCCTCAATCAAGCAAACACTTCTGATCTCATCATATTCCAGTGGCTAATTCTAATATCAAAGATGTTTAGCTCCATTGTCATATTGCCAAAAGAGATCTTCATCACCCTTGTTCTGCAATTGATCAAGGCGTTAGCCCTAGCTAAGAATGATCGCCCTAGAATTACCGGTATCTAAATCCCAACATTCTAAACCGGCTCCATGTCAAGCACAATAAAATCCATGGGAAAATAAAATTTATCCACTTTTATCAATACATCCTCAATGATTCCCTGTGGCTTCCTCATCGACCTGTCAGCCAATTGAAGCGTCATGGATGTAGGCTTCAATTCTCCTAACCCCAATTGCAGGTAGACTGAGTAGGGTAGGAGATTTACACTAGCTCCAAGATCTAGTAAAGCCTTCTCAATTTGGCTGAATCCTATCATGCAAGAGAGAGTAGGACACCCAGGGTCCTTGTACTTGATGGGCAGTTTGCATTGAAGGATCGAACTAACTTGCTTGGTCAAACATACCTTCTTCGGGACATTGGTTCTTCTTTTAACTGTGATCAAGTCCTTCAAGAACTTGGCATAAGACAGCACTTGCTGGATGGCATCCAAAAATGAGATATTAATTTGGACTTGCTTGAATACCTCCAGAATGTCCTCAAACTTTCCTCCCTTCTTGGGCGCTAATAATCTATTAGGGTATGGCGCCTTAGGTACAAAAGCCCTAGGAGGATTCTCAATAATGGGTGTGGCTTTAGATGGCTCTGCATCTCGTTCTTCATTGTTGCCACTTTCCTGCCCTTGAGGCATAGAAGGGTTCTCTTCAGGAAGAACCACTTAATTGTCCACTTGTCTCCCACACCTTAGTTTGACAATTGATTGCACATGCTCTTGCCTGTGAGCAGACTTTGACGAACTTGCATCCGTACACTGTATCCTTGGATTGGGAATGGGTTGACTAGGGAGCTTACCCTTCTCTCTCTCATTCATGTGATTTGCAATTTGACCCATATGAACCTCCAACTTGGCAATCGCTTGGCTTATGTTTTGCATGAAAGACTTGAGAGTGTCTTCACAAGTTGACTGTGAGGCTGGCACTTAAGTGGGTACTTGATATGCCGGTGTTGGCTCAGTTGAACGACCATGAAACCCAGGGGGTATTGGCTATGGGCATGATGAGGGGCTTCTCCCTAGCCCATGGGCTGGCTTTGCTTCCATGAAAAATGTAGGTGGTTCCTCCACCCAGGATTGTAGGACTCGGAGAATGGTCCCTGTGCTTGCTTCCTATAGTCGTTGAAAATGTTCACTTTTTCCATCGAGCACTCGACAAAAGTCGGTGAAGATGGACAACTCTATGTTAAGTGCATAGGGCTAGCACAAATGGAACAACAATCAACACTGAAAGTATTAGCTGCATTGATGGATCGGCCCACTAAGAGAGCATCAACCTTTCTAGTAAGGGCATTTATTTTCATCTTTAGTTCACCATCCTCCCTAAACTCATAGATGCCTCCTCTTTTGGGGATTCAGACAGATTTATCACGACAATTTGAAAAATTCCACTGCTGCGAGTTGTTGGATAACTTATCCAAAGTCTTTTAGGCTTCATCCCCTATTAAATTCAAGAATGTTCCCCCATTCATTGACTCGATTATACTACGGTTGGATTGGGTCAATCCTTGGTAGAAGAACTTAACGAGTCTCCACTTTTCATATCCATGTGGAAAGCATCTTATCAATATTTCCTGAAATCTCTCCCAACCTTCTAAAAATTTCTCATCCTCCTCCTGAGTAAAAGAACTGATCTCCTTTTGGTACTTATTCACTTTAGACATTGGGGAAAACTTATTATAGAACTTGTTCAACAAATTTTCCCAAGAGGTAATAGACCCGGCCATGTTTGAGTCCAACCATGCCTTGGCTCTATCGTGAAGAGAGAAAGGAAATAGTCTAAGTTAAACCGACTCATCAGAGAAGTTCTGAAACTTGGATGTGGCACAGATATCCTTGAACTTCTTCACGTGGCTATAAGGATTTTCATGATCCAAGCCATGGAATGAGGGTAGGAGTTGGATGACATGAGGCTTTAAATCAAAATGGGTAGCATTGGTAGGTGGCAATACTATACACAAAGCAAAATTTGTCGCAACGGGTGAGAACAAATCCCTAAGTGATCTAGTATAATCCACATTTTTCACTTTTGGCTGTTCATTCTCTCCCCTAGGCTGCTCCACATTCACGTTACCTCCCATCTCAACAGGTGCTTTATGCATTCTCCTAAAAACCCTTTCTAGGTCGGGATCTAAGGGTAACAATTCTAAATTTAACGATCTCTGACCAAGCATACACAAAATACCGAAACAAAGTAAACTAGAATTTAACTAAAAAAAAAAATGCAAGTGGGGCAAACAGACTTCTCCAAAGATTCGATTCATTCCAAGGAAAGTGAGGGGGGTCACATGGACCTCTGAAGTTCCAAGACTTTCCTAGCCAGAACTTGCTTAAACAATTGGATAGCGTCGTAAGCTCATATAAGCAAATTTTTTATTTTTTTTTACAAGATAAAATAAATAATATAAAATAAAAAAAAAATGAAAATTAACACAAAAGCACAAACAAATACACCAAAAATTAAAAACTACAACTTAAAAACTCACAAAATCGACCAAAAATAAATTTTTGGCAAAGTTTTAGCTACTGAACTGCCGCAGGTGGTGCCCTTTGCATTGGTGTGCTTGAGCACAATTCCGTGGATTATCTCACCAAAGCTGCAAAACAATGACATAAACCTTTTTTTTTTTTTGTTCTTTTTTTTTTTGTGTTAGACAATAAAGCAAAAATAAAAATAAACAAAAAATTGCAAGAAGAAGAATAAAACAAAAATCTACCTAAACTAGTAGAAAAATAAAATCAATTCAAACAAAAAATCAATTTTCACAAACAAAACAATCCCCCAGCAACGGCGCCAAAACAACACGCTTACGTCGATTGAAAACACAAAGAAATAAATTAAAATGACGATGAAAGAAAGAAGAATAAAGATTAAATAACTCTAAATAAATTAAAGGAATAAATTAAAATGACGAAGAAAGAAAAAAGAATAGAGACTAAATAACTTTAAATAAATTAAAGGAAATAAAAGAAGTATAAACTTACAAAAGAAAAGAACAAGACAAGAGCTAAAACAATGCTTTGAAGAAATTTGATTATCTAAGTGGTGCCTAGCATTGGGTATTTATAGCAGAGAATTAGGCTAAATCCCAATTTTTACAAAATGGCACATCTACCCCTCTAAACCTAATAGGAGAAAAGAATGCTAGGGTTTAGGGCCATATTTTTAAAATGGCACCTCTACCCCTCAAAACCCTAATAGTAGAAAAGTAGGCAAGGGTTTAATGTGTCAGCAGCCATCAGAGCATTGAAATTCGTACATGCCACGTTTGCCCTGATAATCTCTCAAGCGACTATCTGTGTTGCTCGAGCAACATTGCGCTCGAGCGACTATCTAGGTCGCTCACGAGTGCACTTATACGCCTTCCAGGCGCTTGATTCTCCAGAGATGCTGCCATGTCAGCCCTAACACCCGTGCTTTTAACGGCTCTAAAGACTTCTTCTCCTGCTTCTTTGCAAATCCCACAAAAATACTGCAATTTTATCTCAAAGTCTTGTAAAACACTGAAACACTAAAACTAACCAAGAAATTAGAAAATAACAAAGCTAAAAGTTTAACAAATGCAAATTAAGGGGTCCAAATATACAATATTTGGTATTCATCAATATATTGTTTCTAAGATTTTCCATGCTGGTTGAAAGGATTCACAGTTTGAAATTCTTGCAAATTCAAACGGTGCAAGCGCTTGACATAGAGTACGGAGGGCTTTATCATTAGCAAGTCGTACGTTTTTATGAGGAATTGACTCGATAGTTGTAGCCTCTGGCTTAGTCCAACCAGATTCTACAATTTGCCAAACATCATTGGATTTTAAAAAGAAATGCATACGAGCTCTCCAATAACCATAATTCGAGCCATCAAGGGTGGAAACAGAATTAAGAGTTTGACACATATTAAAAAGAAGTCAAAAAGATCATACTCAAGAAATTAATCTGAAAAGAGTGTACCAAGCGCTGATACCAATTGAAAAATAAATGACTTCTAATTTAATTCTGTGTGTGTGCAATGTGTAACAAAATAATGTATGAAAAATTGAAATGACTTCTAAAAGTAAAGTGTGTGCAACTAGTGTCAACAAAAATTAAAGCACAGCGGAAAGTAAATGACACAGAGATTTTTGTTGACGAAGTGGAAACTCAATTAAGAGAAAAACCACTCCGGAGCAGCCAAACCCAGGAATTCCACTATTCAGAAGACAAAGCTAGATACAAGATAGTAACACTCACATGTACCGATGCAGTGGTCGTACCTTAATCTCTGACGTGTAACCCAACACGAACGCTTCCCAACCAAGTTCACCTACCTGAAGGGGTCTTCAATGGAACTCCTTACCTTAGAGCCAACCTCTAAGATAGACTTAGGTTTACAGCACAGCACACTTGAAAAACGGCTTCAGAGGAGATATCACGTCTCTGAGCTCTAATGGAATTCACACCGAATTCTTGCAACTCTAAGTGCCCAGAGGCCCCTATTTATAGGCTGGGGGTCAGAATGGGCATCAGGGAAAATAAGCCTGTGAGCCGTCTGGACGGTGAACCAGGGCCGTCCGGACGGACAACTGTGCGACAGGATTTTTTGAAATTTTTGCGGAGAAATCTTTACTGTATAAGAACATCGTCCGGACGGGATGGTTCGATCGTCCGGATGGACGCACGTCCACTGCAAGTAATTTCCATAACAGGCTTTGCGCGTTTGGACCAAGGGGCAGGAGCGTCCGGACGGCTAAACTTCAACACGCAATTTCCATATCTGATGCGTGTGCGTCCAGACCATGAGGGGGAGACGTCCGAACGGTTGAAGTCGAATCGGCAATTTCCATATACGATGCACCAACGTCCAGACCACAGCTGTCAGACATCCGGACGGTCAAATTTTAACTGCGATTCTTGCCTTATGGAGATACGCATCCGGACGGTATACCACATCTTCCGGATGGTTGATTGATCTTCCCTTTCTTGGAACTTGGAAAGAATTAGAGAACCGTTCGAGAACTGAGTAGCGTCCGGACGTGCTGCTGAAACGTCCGGACGGAAGCAAGCTGGCACAGAAGATCCTCGATACTGTGTAGGTGTCCGGACGGAAGGAGGATGTCGTCCGGACGGATGATGCTGGACTGTCTGTGTCCGGACGGTATGGCACGTCGTCGGACGGATGGAGCAGGAACAGTAGGCGTCCAGACGGGATGACACATCGTCCGGACGGCTGACAGGGAACTTGAATTTCTTCTAACTTCACTTTGAATAGTGGAATCCCTGTTTGCAGCATCCTTACATATAAGTGATTTTGTCCAAACACAGAATAAGGCCAAAATACTAACAATGTAAATGCGGAATTTAAAGAACACAATTTTTTTGTTAACAAAGTAGAAACTCAATTAAGAGAAAAACCACTTCAGGGTAGCCGAACCCAAGAAATCCACTATCAGAAGACAAAGCTAGTATATAGACAGTAACACTCACATACTCGATGTAGTGATCGTATCTAGCACTCTGACACGTAACCCAACGTGAACGTCTCCCAACCAAGACTCCTACTTGAAGGGGTCTTCTATGGATTCTGAAAATTAAATCAACTTCTAATTTTAACAAGTGTGTGCAAAAAGTGTGCAGTAAAATATCAAAATGTAGAATTAATGGAGACATATATTTTGTTGACGAAATGGAAACTCAGTTAAGAGAAAAACCACTCCAGGGCAACCAAACCCAAGATATCCCCTATTTAAAAGACAAGACTAGTTACAAAACAGTAGCACTCACATAACCTTATGCAGTGGTCGTACCTTGAACTCTAACGTGTAACCCAACACGAACGCCTCCCAACCAAGTCACCTACTTGAAGGGGTCTTCAATAGAATCCTTTACCTTAAGGCCAACCCCTAAAATAGACTTCAATTCAGCTCAGCAACAGCACATAACAGTAACGGCTTGAGAGAGACTAACTCAGCACAATAACTCTAAAATATGACTCTCTAAGCACTACGGAATTCAATATTGAATTCTTACAATTCTCAAGCCTAGGGACCTCTATTTATAGGCTGCAGGTTCTAATGAGTGTCTTGCTTGAAATACCTAAGCGCCGCCCGGACGGTAGAATAAGACATCCGGACGAAAAACTGCCCGATCGACTTTCCGAATTTAGTTGAAATTCTATCCTGAATTGAGCCGCGTCCGGACGGTGTTGCCCTAGCGTTCGAAAGGTCGCACTTTAGCTGCATGCAATTTCCATATCAAGGCTTGGCGTGTTCGGACCATAGCATCTATCGTCCAGACGGTTGATCTGATGCACGCAATTTCCATATATGAAGCTCGAGCGTTCGAACCATGAAGACTAACGTCCAAACGTCTGGATTTTGAATGCACGACTTGCCTTATGAATGAGCGCGTCCTGACGAGAATCCACATCGTCCGGACGGTTGCAACTGTCTGCCCATATCTGTGCTTTGGAAAGAAATCCCATAACTGATTGAACACTGAGTGGCGTCTAGACGTGCTGCTGAAAAGTCCGGACGGATGCAAGCTAGAACAGTTCGAAGCTTCTCGACACAGAGGAAGGTCCAGACGAAAAGTTCTCGTCGTCCAGACGAATGACGCTTGGATAGTTGAGTGTCCGGACGGTATATCACGTCATCCAGACTATTGCCAAGAAATCGAATTAAACTGCCTTAAAATCTGCACAAACTCTTTTTGAAAAACAAAATAGAAGTGTAGACTCTGGAAAAAACAGCTTCCTTGTATAAAAACATCATTACATAAAAGTGATTTTGTCCAACAGAATGAAGCCAATTATACACCAACAAACTCCCCCTTTGGCCATTTTGGGACAAAAATCACTTGACCGGTTAAAAATACAATCCCGGTCCAATCAAAAATTACTCCCCCTTTTTGTCACAAAAGGACAAAGGGTAAAACAGAGTAATGAGAAAAATCACATAAAAATTACTCCCCCTAAATGTCTCAGAAGGACAAGGGTAAACAGAGTAATAAAATCCAACAACAGTTCCAAAGACCAAAGAACCTGTTAAGAAAAAACAAAAACATCTTGCTCAAAAGGGAGAGAAAAGCAACAAGGTTAGTTCCTTCACCAGTAGAGCAGCACACGCATGTATCCAATTCTAAGAAATCATCCAAATTACAAGGCACAATTACACAGACATAGAGTCGATATACAAGCATTGAATAGGCAAAAATTTCCTTGTAAAAATAATAATTAAAATAGCTTGCTTAACTCGTGTAATGCGTGTGAATGTGTGAAGGCTTTCTCAAAAAGGTTTTGAAATTCATTGATATGACTTAAAGGGACCAGATTTTCTAGATAAGAGAGAAAATCAATGAAAGATCAGTCAAAAGTCAAACCTTATCAAATACTAAGGCCTAGCCACCTTCATCTAATACACTCCCCCTAAAATGCAGCACCTAATTTATTTTAATTGTACCATGAAGGACAAGGTAAAGTTTTTACTTACACCATGAAGGACAAGATATAAAGCTAATTCAGCATAGAAGCAGTGAATATAAGCATATAGCACAGAAATCAGAAGAATCACTGCTTGTCTCTTGTTGGTCCTGCAACCTAGAACCTAGAAAGAATGCTAGAATTTTTAGGTTCTAGGTTCAACTAACATGTTGGTCAATTTGACCATCTTATCAAAAACTTCTCTCTTATTTAGAATTTTCAGAAGCAAGAAGTCAGAGAGGAAAGAATGTACCTTAGAGGAGCGTTGGATAGTGCACATTATCATCACATGAGAAAAGCAACTATCAATAAGAAGTGAGCACGAAAACTTTGCATATGTCAGACTTATGTTCTCAACCACATGTAAGCATAATTCATCGAAGCAAAATGAACCAATAACAAGAATAAGAGACATAAGATAGCTGGCGAAACAACAAAGGAACCACCCCGCCACAAAACTTCCCCCCCAATTTTTTTTTTTTTTTTATTACAACAAAATAAAACATCATGCTATCAGAAGACGAGACTTAAGAACCATAAGGAAATCTAATCCTAGCATGGAAAAGCATGTCTAGGACATGTCACAAACACCAATGGCTTTTCGAAGGGACTCAAACCTGTTACCGTCCAGAGGTTTGGTAAGAATGTCAACCAATTGGTTATCAGTGGGAATGAAGGAGAGAGAAACTACCTCGGATTCCACAAGATCACGTAAGAAGTGATGTCTGATATCGATGTGCTTAGTCTGAGAGTGCTGAACAGAATTCTTGGAGATATTTATAGCACTAGTATTATCATAGTTGATAATCATGGTATCCTGAGAGAATCCCTAGTCACCTAGTAGCGTCTTCATCCATAGTAATTGGGCACAACAGCATCCTGCCACAATATACTCAGCTTCAGCGGTGGAGAGAGAAATAGAGGCTTGTTTCTTACTCATCCAAGCTACAAGATTATTTCCCACATAGAACCAACCTCCAAAGGTGCTCTTCCTATCATCAACATTTCTAGCTCAGTCTGCATCAGAGTATCCTGCAACAACAAGATTTGTTTAACTGGAATACCATATGCCTTGTAGAAGAGTATCATTTACATACCTGATGATACGCTTGACTGCAGTGAGGTGAGATTCTTTAGGATTTGCCCGAAAACGAGCACAAACTCCCACACTAAAGGCAATATCAGGTCGACTAACTGTGAGATATAGAAGACTCCCTATCATACTCATGTATAGAGATGGATCAGCTAATTTCCCTGCAAGGTCACTACTTATCTTGACACTAGTGCTCATGGGAGTCCGGGCATGACTCTTCCCATCTAGACCAAACCGTTTAACCAGATCCTTAGCATACTTGGATTGAGAGATGAAAATACCTTCAGTAGTTTGTTTGACTTGAAGACCAAGAAAGTAGTTCAACTCACCAATCATGCTCATCTCAAATTCCTGCTTCATCTCCTCAGAAAATTCATGGGCTAGGGAATTTAGAATCGCTCCAAAAATAATGTCATCAACATAGATTTGAGCAATGAGCTTATGAGTACCTTGATTTCTGATGAACAAGGTTCGGTCAGCCTGTCCCCTTGTAAACCCTTTGGCCAAAAGATATGTGGTGAGACGCTCATACCATGCTCGAGGAGCCTGCTTAAGGCCATAGAGAGCTTTCTTCAGCTTGTAGACATGATGGGGATGATGGGGATCTTGAAATCCTTTCGGTTGTTCTACATAAACTTCTTCTTGAAGAATGCTATTCAGAAAAGCACTCTTTACATCCATTTGATACAGCTTGAAACCAAGATGACAAGCGATGGAGAGAAAAATTCTGATGGATTCTAACCTGGCAACTAGAGCAAAGGTTTCATAAAAGTCTATTCCCTCAATCTGAGTATATCCCTGGGCAACAAGACGCGCTTTATTCCTGACCACTGTACCATGCTCATCTAACTTGTTCTTGAAAATTCACTTGATGCCAATGATATTGTGATCAGCAGGTCGGGGAACCAAAGTCCCGACATCATTTCTAGTAAACCGATGGACCTCATCATGCATGGTAGACACCTAGCTTTCATCTTGTAAAGCTTCGTCAACTTTCTTAGGTTTTGTCTGTGCGAGGTAGCAGCTATAGTAAACTTGATTAGCTATTTCACTCGTTGGTTGGATGACTCTGTTTCTTAGCCGATGCCCTTCTTCAATGGACCCAAGAAGCTGTCGGGGAGGATGATTGAGCTTCACCTAAGACCGCTTAGGAGGATTTGTGGGATTATCCTCACCTTCAGAAGCGCTGGCAGCAGTATCAGAAGTTGCAGCAATGGGAACATATTCAGCTGAAGACATACCTGGAGAATTCTTAATTAAGTCAGCTAATGGAATAGGCAGTTCGACAAAAATCGGTTGATTCTCTTCCCCCTCGCTCGGTGCCTCAACTTCTTCGTCATCAATTATAACATTGATTGATTCCATTGCAGTCTCTGTTCTTTTATTAAAAACTCTGTAAGCATGACTGTTTGTGGAGTACCCCAAGAATATGCCTTCATCACTTTTGGGATCAAATTTCCCAAGATTTTCCCTATCATGAAGAATATAGCATCTACTTCCAAAAGTTCTGAAGTACTTAACTATGGGCTTCTTACCTCGCCAAATTTCATAGGGAGTTTTGTTTGTTTCAGGCCTCAGGTAGACTCTGTTGATAATATGGCATGCAGTATTGACAGCTTCACCCCAAAAATGTTGAGCCAGATTTTTTGAGTGGATCATTACATGAGCCATCACTTGAATTGCCTAGTTCTTTCTTTATACAACACCATTTTGCTGAGGAGTGATAGGAGAAGAAAATTCCTATTTGATTCTAGAAGACAGGCAGAATTCTTCAAACTTGGCATTCTCAAATTCCCTTCCATGATCACTGCGGATCCTCATAATCTGGCAGTTTTGCTCAATTTGAATTTTTTTGAATAAATGTTGAGCTGCATCAAAAGCATCAGATTTTTTCCGAAGAAGAATAGCCCACGTATATCAAGAAACATCATTGACTACCACCAATATATATTTTCTCCCACCTAGATTAGCAGTTCTAGTGGGGCCCATGAGATCCATATGCAACAATTCTAAATTTTTGGAAGTAAGAAAACCTGAGATCTTCTTATGAGCTGGTCGAGTCTGCTTTTCTAGCTGGCAAGGACCACAAACTCATTTCCCAGTCTTCTCCATTTTAGGCAAATCTTTGACAATGTCTTTGCCAGCAATCTTCAACATATCTGTGAAATTCAAATGGCCCAATCTTTGATGCCACAGCTCATTAACATTTATAGTTGCCTTATTGCAAATGATTTGAGGATCAGATGTGAGACCAGGAGGACCATAACAGTTTTCAGCAGTTCTTTCTCCCCTAATAAGCCACTTGCCATTGCTATCAAAGATATTACATTCCTTTTTAGAGAATTGAACCACCAAATCATTGTCACAGAATTGGCTAATGCTGAGAAGATTGGCCTTAAGCCCTTCCACATACAAAGCTTCTTGAGATGCTCCAAGTCCTGGAATGTCGATGATCCCTTTTCCACTAACCTTGGATTGGCTTCCATCTCCATATGTGATTCTTCCTCCTTTGCCCATCTGAACTTCTTTCAGTAGAGTCTTATCACCTGTCATGTGTTTAGCAGCCACTATCCAAATACCACAAACAAGTATCAAGAATTTTTAAGGCAGTGTGAGCAACCAGACACAGATTATCTTCCTTTTTACTCCAGACTTGTTTGGAAGTTTTTTTTTCTTATTATTAGTCAAGACAAATCTTTTTTCATTAGGAGTGAGGCTTTCTAACTTCTCACTAATAAGCTTAACTTGATCACCAAGTTCTTGACTTGGTTTTCAAAACCTAGTTCATCTTCCCTAGGTACATGCGATCTATCCCATGGTTTTTGAGAACGAATCTGGAAGCAATTAGGGCGAATATGACCACTAATGCCACAGTGATGACAAGTAGGGATAGAATTACAATTTTTATGACTAGCCCCTTTATCCCCACAAGTAGCCTGAGTATGATTATGAGACATGCTAGGTTTAATAAACATAGTTCTATGAACAGACATAGCATGAGAAACAGAAGCAATCTTATCAATACTCAAGTAAGGGTTAAAAGATTTGTCCAAAGGTAATTTAGAATTCATCAGATCATCTTCTAGAGACTTAATTTTTTCAATAAACACATCATTTTCAATTTCAAAATCTTTAAGTTTTTGTAAGTGATCAATGATAGAATTTTTAAAATCTCCAAATTGTTTACATAATTCGACACACAACCTTTGGAGTTCATCTTTTTCCATCAAATCAAAATTTACAGACATGATATAAGCAAAAGAAGTCAAACAGTATAACACTCAAGAAATTAATCTTCTCAGAGTGTACCAAGCTCTAGTACCAATTGAAAAATAAATCAACTTCTAATTTTAACAAGTGTGTGCAAAAAGTTTGCAACAAAATATCAAAATGCGGAATTAAAGGAGCAGATATTTTGTTGACGAAGTGAAAACTCAGTTATGAGAAAAACCACTTTGAGGTAGCCAAACCTAGGGTATCCACTATTCAGAAGACAAGACTAGTTACAAAGCAGTGGCACTCACATAACCTTATGTAGTGGTCGTACCTTGAATTCTAATGTGTAACCCAACACGAACGCTTCCCAACCAAGTCACCTACTTGAAGGGGTCTTCAATGGAATCCTTTACCTTTAGGGCCAACCCATAAGATAGAATTCAATCCAGCTCAGCAACAGCACACAACATCAACGGCTTGAGAGAGACTAACTTAGCACAATAACTTTAAAATATGACTCTCGACGCACTACGGGATTCAATACCGAATTCTTACAATTCTCAAGCTTAGGGACCTCTATTTATAGGCCGCAGGCTCAAATGAGAGTCTAGCTTGAAATACCTAGGCGTCGTCCGGATGGTAGACATAAGACGTCCGCACAGACAACTATGCGATCGACTTTCCAAATTTCGCTAAAATTCTTTCCTGAATTGAGCCGCCTCCGGACGGTGTTGCTCTAACGTCCGGACAGTAATACTTTAGCTGCACGCATTTTCCATATAAAGGCTTGGCGCGTCTGAACCACAACATCTGTCGTTCGGACAATTGATCTGATGCACTCAATTTCCATATATGAAGCTCGAGCGTCCGAACCATGAAGACTAATGTTCAAACGTCTGGATTTTGAATGTATGACTTGCCTTATGAATGAGCTCGTCCAGACAGGAATCCACATCGTCTGGACGATTGCAGTTGTCTTCCCATATCTGTGTTTTGGAAAGAAATCCCATAGCTGATCGAACACTGAGTGGCATTCGGACGTGCTGCTGAAACGTCTAGACGGATGCAAGCTAGAACAGTTCGAAGCTTCTCGACACAGAGGAAGGTCCGGATGGAAAGTTCTTGTCGTTCGGACGGATGATGCTTGGACAATTAAGCGCCGGACGGTTGCAAGGGAACCGAATTAAACTACCTTGAGGTCCGTACAGAGTCCTTTTGAAGAACAAAACAGAAGTATAGACTTTGGAAAAGCAGCTTCCCTGTATAAAAGCATCATTACATAAAAGTAATTTTGTCCAACAGAATTAAGCCAATTATACACCAACAGATTCCTTTACCTTAGGGCTCCACCACCTTAGGGCTCCACCTTAAGATAGACTTCAATAACGAGCACACCAACAGCACACAACGGCAACAGCTTGAGAGCTAGCGGATCTTCACAATTTCTCCCAAAAATTTACTCTATAATCTATGAAGAATTCAATAGTGAATTTTGTAAATTGTACATGCCTAGAGGCCTCTATTTATAGGCTAAGAAGACCTAATTGAGTCTGTCTCTAATTTCTCTAGACGGCGTCCGGGCGCGAGCTGAGGCCGTCTGGACAGACAACTGTGCAACCGGCTATCCATAATGAGCTTCACGCAATACCATATCCGGGCCGCGTCTGGACGATGTTGCCCTAGCATCCGAACGGTTGCACTTCTGCTGCATGTAAATACCATAATAAGGATCGCGTCCGGACGGTGTTGCCTTGATGTCCGGACGGTTGCAATTCTTCTCCACGTCTTGCCTTATCAAGGATAGCACCCGGACGGTATTGCCTTGTCGTCCTGACGGATGCAGCTGTCTTCCCATATTTGTGTCTGAGAAGGAAATCTGAATTCTTGTCGAACACTAATGAGCGTCCGGACGTGTTGCCGTGAGGTCCGGATGGATGGAACCTTGAACTATTCGAAACTTCTGGACACTGATGGGCGTCCGGACGTATGATTGGGCCATCCAGACGAAGCTTGGGATCTGACTTCTTTGACTTGGAATCTGCACAGAATCTTCTTTGAACTTCTTGAAGAATATTTTTTAAATGAAGACTCTGAAATAAACGGCATCCCTGATTATGTAGCAACATTAAATAATAGTGATTTTGTCAAACAAAATACAACCAATCACAAACTAACATCCCAAACCGTCCAAATAAAAGATAGAACAAATATCCCAATCTTAGCAGCAGAGACAATAATCAATATCATGCAATATTTCTTTCAAACATATTCCAAAATATATCTTAAAAGTCTAACAGTTAAAAAAGAACTAAAAAGAATGCAAAAGATAGAGCAAAATACCTGGAATGGAGAGAAAAAGCACAAAATGACAAAATAGGACGGAAAACTCGTGAGAAGGCACTAGAAATTTGCACAAAAGGCTAAAAATAAAGTGAGAAAGGGAGAAGTATGGCGGTCAAGAGAAGAGAATGCGGTTTTAAAACATGTAAGGTGTTGGTTTGTAATTGGCTACATTTTGTTGGACAAAATCACTTTCATGTAATGATGCTTTTTATTAGGCATTCAGTTATTTTCAGAGTCTTCATTTCAGAGCTTTGTTTCTAGAAAATTCTGCCCAGATTCCAAGTCAGAGAAATTGGATCCCTTGCATCCTTCCAGACGACGTGATATTACGCTCGACTGTCCAAGCATCATTCGTCCGGCCGACGAGAACTTTTCGTCTAGACCTTCCTCTGTGTTGAGAACCTTTGAACTGTTCTAGCTTGCATCCATCTGGACATCTCAGCAACACGGCCAGATGCCTTTCAGTGTTTGACAAATTGAAAGATTTCTTTCCAAAACACAAATATGAGAAGACAGCTGCAACCGTCCAAATAATGTGTGTTCCCGTCCAGACACTCTCCTTTATAAGGCAAGTCATGCATACAAAGTTCAACTGTCCAGATGTCAGTCTTCATGGTTCGGATGCTCAAGCTTCATATATGGAAATTGCGAGCATTAGTTCAACCGTCCGAATGTCAGCCTTCATGGTCCAGATGCTCAAAGCCTTGATATAGAAATTGCGTGCAGTTGAAGTGCAATCGTCCGGAAGCTAGGGCAACACCGTCTGGACACGGCTCTATTCAGAAAATAATTTCAAATGAATTTGGAAAGCCGATCGCACAGTTGTCCATCCAGACGCTGTCTAGGAAATTCAAGTCAGACGTGAATTTAGATTCCTGTAGCCTATAAATAGAGGCCCCTAGGCATGTTGTTTTTAAGAATTCAGTAGTGAATTTCGTAGAAGCTTAGAGAGCTTATTATAAGAGTTATTGTGCTAAAGCGTCCTCTCTCAAAGCCGTTGCCAAGTGTTGTTGTTGTGCTGAAGTGAAGTTTATCTTAGGGATTGATCCTAAGGTAAAGGATTCCATTGAAGACCCTTTCAAGTAGGTGACTTAATTGGGAAGCATTCGTGTTGGGCTACGCGCCAGAATAATAAATACGATCGCTGCATTGGGTATGTGAGTGTTACTGTCTATGTACTAGCTTTGTCTTTTGAATAGAGGATATCCTAGGTTTGGCTCCCCCAGAGTGATTTTTCTCTTAATTGAGTTTCCACTTCGTCAACAAAATATATGTCTCTTTATTTTTTGCATTATGATATTTTGTTGCACACTATTGCACACACTTGCTAAATTAGAAGTCCAATAATTTTCAATTGGTATCAGAGCTTGGTACATTTTGTTTAAGATTCAATTCTTGAGTGTTATCTTTCCTTTTGACTTCTAGTTTTATTTTCAAATGTCTCTTAAAACTTAATAATGTTCCTGCCTTTGATGGTATGAACTATGGCTATTGGAAAGCTTGTATGCGATTATTTTAAAATCCATTGACTGTTGCAAAATTGTTGAAATTGGTTGGACTAAACCAGCAGATACAACTCCCGAAACAGTCCCTGAGAAAAACACACGACTTTTCAATGATAAAGCCCTTCATGCTTTATGTCAAGCACTTTCACCGTCTGAATTTGCAAGAATCTCAAATAGTGAATCTACTAAAGAAGCATGGGAAATCTTAGAAATAACATATGAAGGCACAAAACTTGTTAAATCTGCCAAACTTCAAGTGTTGATTTCTAGATTTGAAGAAATTAAAATGATGGAGGATGAGATATTCGAAGAGTTTTACTCCAAAATGAGCAACCTAAGAAACTCAATGGTGAGTCTTGGGAAAACTGTCTTGGATGTAAAACTCATCAGTAAAATTCTAAAATCTTTGCCTGAGCATTTCAAAATCAAGGTAACTACAATTGAAGAAAGCAAAGACTTGGAAGAAATGAAGATTGAAGAGTTGGTGGGATCTATTCAAACTTACGAGCTGTCCCTGCCCTAGGTCAAAAAAGTGAAGACCATTGCCCTGAAAGCTTCCAAGAAAAAGGCCGAAGTCTCATCTGGAGACGAGTCTAAGGATGAAGAAAAAGTTGTGGTTGTGTTGGCAAAAAAATTTTGGAAGATTAATGAGGAATGATCGGTTCAAGAAGAAGTTTTTCGAAAAAATGAAGAAGGCCCCCTGAGAATTTGAACCTGAGGAAGCTTAGAAGAAAGATCCCAGAGGCCCAAGATGTTTTGAATGCTCAGGGTTTGGGCATATATGGGCTGACTGTGGGAACCTCAAGCAGGAAAAAGGGAAGGCTTACAATGTGACTCTCAGTGATGAGTCTGAAGAAGAAGAAGCTCCTGAGCAAGAGAAATTTCTAGCCTTTATGGCTCCACATGTAAAAGAGGAGAATTCTTATTACTCAGAGTACAGTGATGAAGATGGGAAAGAACTCAAGGAGGCTTATAAAACTCTCTATGTAGAGTTCGTAAAGATGAGGGAAGCACGCAAGCAGCACATTCATGAGCTGAATAGTTTATAAACAGAAAAAAGCTCACTGCTGCTCAGGATACAAGGACTAGAGGAGAAGCTACTAGAGACACAACTACAGTTAGAGAGGGTCACCGATGAAAAGCTAACTCATATGCTGTCAATCTAGAAGAGCCCAACAGACAAGACTAGACTCGGGAATGTAACTCCTCCCCTTGATATTCCCTTTGCTTCTAGGACTGTCTTTGTTAAGCCTACAGTCCCCGAGCCTCTACCCACTATCATGGATAAAGGGAATGACAAAATAAATGGAGATGTTGCGGTCACTCAAAAGCTCCCTACCATCAGAAGATCTCCCATCACCATGGATTAAGCGGGCATGTTCGACCCCAATGCTCCCTTCTCAAAGCTCAGAGAGCAAAGGTCAAGAAAGAAGTGCCCAGACAAGCAAATTTTAGCACAAGACCTCTAGCCCAATATCAAACTCCATGACATCAGGTTCCCCATCAGGCTCCATGGAATCAAGCTCCAAGGCATCAGGCTCCTCAATATCAAACCCCATGGCATCAAGTCCCAAGGCATCATGCCCCACCGTGCCAGGCTCCCCAGCATCAGCAGCCTCAGCAGAGATTTGCTCCTGCCAATCAAAGTGGCAAATCCAAGACTAACAAATCCAAGCACTTTAAAAAGCCGCAGAAGGTGAAGGATGATCAATACTGCCAAGAGATACCTATTTGGATGTAGAGCATGATACAATGGATGGATCATCAGATGAAATCCTGTCAACAACCACCTACAAGAAGGCAGGCATGGGTCAGAAAGAAGGAAGACATTCACCCCTTGAGGGAAAATGGACTCACCTAGTTGGTGAAGGTATTTATGCCTAGGATTTGGTTCCTAATCCTAAAGCGTCAGGTTTGTTTGCATTGCATGATCTTCTACTGTTATATCTTGTGTTTGCTTTGCAATTAGGAATCATTGTTATTTGCCCATATTTCTCTTGAGAGAATTTTGCAAGTACTACTTGGGGAAGACAGAAAAAACTTGTCAGGCGACTGTTTGTCTGTATTGGCAATTTTGATCCTTCACAGGTTTAATCTTGCTTTGCATGCTAGTCCTATGATGTTGTTTCCATATAGCATGTCTTTATTGTTTTATATATAAAAAAAATTGGGGGAGAAAATGTAGGGAATTTTTTTCTTTTCTTTTCTTGGCATGTCAGATATTGCTTGTATTTTTGCCTAATATCTTATTTTATTGTGCATTAATTGACTATGCTTAAATATGATTGAGAGTTTATGTCTATATATCTACCAAGTTTTTTATGTGCATGTAAAAGTTGGATAGTTACTTTCATCATACGATGAAAATGTGCACTTTCCAAGGCTCCCCTAAGGTTTTTTTTTTTTTTTTTTTTTTTTTTTTTTTTCCTTTTTGACTTCTTGCTTTTGGAAATTCTAACGAGAGAGATGTTTTTGATAAGATGGTCAAATTGACCAATATGCTAGTTGAACCTAGATCTTAAAAATTCTAGCATTCTCTCTAAGTTACAGCATCAAAAGGAAACAAGCAGTTATTCTTCTGAATTACTTGTTCTATGCTTATATTCACTGCTTCTATGCTGAATTTATATCTTGTCATTCATGGTGCAAGTAAAAATTTTATCTTGTCCTTCATGGTACAAGTAAAACAATTAGGTGCTGCATCTTAGGGGGGTGTATTAGAGAAGGGTGGTTAGGCCTTAGTAATTAATAAGGTTTGACTTTTGCTGATCTTTCTTTGATTTTCTCTCTTATTTTAGAAAATTCAGTTGCTTTTTGTCATATCAGCGAACTTCATACCTTATTGAGAAAGCCTTCACACACACACACACGCATTGCATGAGTTGAGTAATCTATTTGAAATTTCTGTTTACAGGAAATTTTTGTGCTGATTGAACTCTAAAACTCTCTTTTATATCTCTGCATATTTTTGAGATGCTATCTGACTGCTTTATCAGTTGATTATACATGCATGTTCTGAAGCTGACATTAGGGAAAATAATTTTTTTGCAAATATTTCTTCAGTTTCTATTTTTCAGTGTGAAGCGTTCGGATGGTCTCTCCTTGCGTCCAGACGGGTGCGGCTCAGACGGGCGGACGAACAAGTGACACGTCCGGACACACGCGGTCTGTCGCATGCTTATGTGGCAACATGCATCCGAACGAGTTAGTGATCCATCTGGACGGGGACCCCACAGGTTATATGTCGCGAATCCAATCTAGCCACCGCATCTCACCTTTTTCTCTTGATTTTTTCTTGCCTTTTTGTCTTTTTGTGATTTTTTCTAGAGAGTTAGTGCTTAATCTCGGACTCTTTTGTCTTTTTGTGCTTATTTCTCTCCATTCCAGGTACTTTTTTCAGTTCGCTTTATTCTTTTCAGTGTTTTGTTAAACTGTTAAAATATTGAATCTTTCGGGGAATATGTTTGAGATTAAAATTGCACATTTGTGATATCTGCTGTGTTGGGATTATGTGTTTTGACATTCTTTTAGACAATGTTAGGTTATTTGTTGTTTGTAATTTTTGGAAAAGTCCATTTTATTGCCGTTATAATGCCGAATTTTTTTTTTATTAACAAGTATCTAATATTTTGGAGAATATTTTTTTTTTTGCATACCTTGTTGGTTATTTTTGCATAATCATGTCTGCTGGCAGTCCACAACACAGAGTTTGACAGAGAACAAAAAAAGATGTTTCAGCCCTTCGAGCCAAGATTATGAACAGGGCAGTCATTCCTGAGAGGAATGGAGTTCGTGCCCCTGGATGATATCCACGAGATTATCCAGACTTATCATTAGGGCTACCTCTATAATTGTGCCTATGTTGTCCTCACCAGACTAGTTCGAGAATTTTATGCCAATCTCGAGGTGGTGCAGAATGATGATGTTCTGCAGTTTGACATTGCGGGGCATATTGTTATGGTTGATCATGAGACCATGAGTAGGATTATTAATGTACCTATGCTCCAGATCTCTACCAGTCCCTTCAATGAGGTGGTGCTACCTCCTTCTCTAGACGAGCTTCATGATTTCTTTCATGTTGTCCATCAGGGTGAGGAGCGATCTTCATCCATCAGGATCGGTGCTTTATCTTACGCACACTGCATGCTTGCCAAGATCATCCAGCATAGTTTGTGGCCTATTGTTAGGCGAAGTGATCTGATACTGAAGAGGGCGTAGTTTGTGTATGTCGTCTGTCTTCGCTTGCCTTTCTGCCTATGCAAGCATATTTTGGGGATTATCATAGAGGCCAGGGATGAGAGTAATACTGGCCTCCCCTTCGGCTGCTTGCTCACTCAGATCATTCTGCAGTCAAGCATCACTTAGCTGGAGAGCTGAAGATGAAGATCCAAGATCCCATCAGCAAGCAGACCTTGATGAAGTCAAATGCCCAGCTGAGGTGAGAGGATCAAGATGACACTCCATAGCCTCCTCCCATTCATGTTATGGTACCAGATATTGGATCCTCCTCTCAGACTGCTCCACCACCTCCACAGCAGGATGCAGGTTATGCTCAGATCCTAGAGGCCTTAACTGCACTTCAGAGTGGTATGAGTTCCATGCAGCTGGCTGTTTCTTCTATGCTGTAATCCATTTCTACTATGCAGCAGGAGGTTCACTCGGTCAACCTCCGTGTGGAGTAGAGCCAATTAGACATCCAAGAATGTCTCAAGCACCACCATCCTCCCAGTAGTGAAGATGAGGATGATCCGCTTATGGTTGAGGTTGCTTGATTTTTTTTGTTGTATACTTGGTTTTTATTTTATTTTGAGACATTTTATTTTTTTGATAATTTGTAAAACATCATAACTCTTGGATTTTTATTACTCTGTTTATCTTTGTCCTGCTGTGACACTTAGGGGGAGTAATTGTTTTATGGTTTTTCTTATTACTTTGTTTTACCCTTAGTCATTTTGTGAAAAAAATGGGGAGTAATTTTTTATTTGGACCTAAAATGTATTTTTATCCGGTCAAGTGTTTTTGTCCCAGAATGGCCAAAGGGGGAGTTTGTTGGTTTGTAATTGGCTGCATTCTATTGGACAAAATTACTTTCATGTAATGATGCTTTTTATCATGGGTTCAGTTATTTTTAGAGTCTTCATTTTAGAGCTTTGTTTCTAGAAGATTCTGCCCAGATTCCAAGTTAGAGAAATCGGATCCCTTGCATCTGTTCGGACGACGTGATATTCCGTTTGGATGCTCAACTATCCAAGCATCATTCATCTGGAAGACGAGAACTTTCCATCCAGACCTTGCTTTGTGTCGAGAACCTTCGAACTGTCCAGATTGCATCCGTCCAGACGTCTCAGCAACACTGCCGGACACCTTTTAGTGTTCGACGGGTTGAAAGATTTCTTTCCAAAACACAAATATGGGAAGACAGTGCAACCGTCCGGACGATGTGTGTTCCCATCTGGATGCTCTCCTTCATAAGGCAAGTTGTGCATACAAAGTTCAACCATTTGGACATTAGTCTGCATGGTCCAGATGATCAAGCTTCATATATGAAAATTGAGTGTGCTAGTAATTTGGCCTCATTCTGTGTTTGGACAAAATCACTTTGTGTGTGTAAAGATGTTGTAACCAGGGATTTCATTATTCAGAGCACTCTCAGAAGACTTTGCTCTACGAAGATTTCGATTCCCTGTCAGCCGTCCGGACGATCGAGCCATCCCTTCAGGACGCACATCTGACCACTGTTCCATCCGTCCGGACGACGTGCCATACCGTCCGGATGCCAATCAGACCAAGCATCATCCTTCCGGACGACGTGCACTTCCGTCCGGACCCTCCACTGAGTCGAGAAGTTTCTATCCAGCTTGCATCCGTCCGGACGTCTCAGCAGCCCGTCTGGACACCTCTCGGTACTCGAACAATCTCAAATTCTTTCCAAGTTTCGATAAAGGAAAGATCGTTCAACTGTCCAGACGATGTGGTATCCCGTCCGGACGCGCGTCTCCTTAAGGCAAGAATCACAATTCAAATATCCCCATCCAGACGTTAGTCAGCCTTAGTCTGGACGCGCGTGCAACTAATATGGAAATTGCCGATTCGACTTCAACCATCCGAACGACTACCTATCATGGTCCGGACGCGCGCATAGCAGATATGGAAATTGCGTGTTAAAGTTCAGCCGTCCGGACGCTCATCCCCCATGGTCCGGACGCGCGAAGCCTTATAAGGAAATTACTTGCAGCGGACGTGCGACCGTTCAAACGATGTGCCATCCCGTCCGGACGCAGCTCTTAAACAGGAAAGATTTCTTAGCGAAATTTTTAGAAAATCCTGTCGCACAGTTGCCCATCCGGACGGCCCATGTCCACCGTCCGAATGGCGCCCAGCTATATTTTGCCTGACGCTCATTTGAGCCCCCAGCCTATAAATAGAGGCCCCTGGGCATTGAGATCTGCAAGAATTCGGTATTGAATTCCACAACTGCTCAAAGATGTGATTTTTCCTCTGAAGCCATTACAAGTATGCTGTTGCTGCGCTACATATGAAGTCTATCTTAGGGGTTGGCCCTAAGGTAAAGGATTCCGTTGAAGACCCCTTCAGGTAGGAAACCTGGTTGGGAAGCATTCGTGTTGGGTTACACGTCAGAGAGCAAGGTACGACCACTGCATCTGGTATATGTGAGTGTTACTATCTTGTATCTAGCTATGTCTTTTGAATAGTGGAATTCCTGGGTTTGGCTGCCCCGGAGTGGTTTTTCTCTTGATTGAGTTTCCACTTCGTCAAAAAAAATCTCTGTCTTTTACTCTCCGCTGTGCTTATTTTTGTTGACACTTTGCGCACACACTTGTCTTTTATTTAGAAGTTAATTTCAATTTTCAGAGTGCATCAGTTCAACTATCCGGACGTCAGCCTTCATGGTTCGGACGCTCAAAGCCTTAATATAAAAATTGCATGCAACTAAAGTGCAACCGTTCGGACGCTAGGGCAACACCGTCCGAACGTGGCTCTATTCAGGAAAGAATTTCAAGTGAATTTGAAAAGCAGATTGCACAGTTGTCTGTCTGAACACCCTTAGCTACCATCCAGACGCCGCCTAGGAAATTCAAGTCCGCTTTGTATTTGAATTCCTGTAGCCTATAAATAGAGGCCCCTATGCTTGTTGTTTGTAAGAATTCGGTAGTGAATTCCGTAGAAGCTTAGAGAGTTTATTGTAAGAGTTATTGTGCTAAAGCGTCTTCTCTCAAAGCCATTGCCAAGTGCTGTTGCTGTGCAGAATTGAAGTCTATCTGAGGGGTTGGCCCTAAGGTAATGGATTCCATTGAAGACCCCTTCAAGTAGGTGACTTCGTTGGAAAGCGTTCATGTTAGGTTACATGTCAGAGTGTTAGATACGATCGTTGCTTCGGGTATGTAAGTGTTACTGTCTATGTACTAGCTTTGTCTTCTGAATAGTGGATATCCTGGATTTGGCTGTCCCATAGTGGTTTTTCTCTTAATTGAGTTTCCACTTCATTAACAAAATATCTGTCTCTTTATTTTTTGCATTATGATATTTTGTTGCACACTATTGCACACACTTGCTAAATTAGAAGTCCAATCATTTTCATAGGGTACCCATCCGAACGTGCAACTTACCCGTTCAGACGGTAACTGCCAAATCAGCACTCGGCAGAGCCACGCGCTTCCGGACTATCACTTAACCATCTAGACGACTGAGCCGCACGCATCCGGACCCAAGAGGAGCACCGTCTGGATGCTTCACACTGAAAATCTAAAACTGAAGGAAAATTTGTAGAATAAATTTTTTTCCTAAAAATAGCTTCAAAACACGCATGTATAATCAACTGATAAAGCAGTCAAATAACATTTCAAAAATATGCCAAGCTATAATTCAGAGTTAAGAATTCAATTAGCACAAATTTTCCTGCAGATAAAAATTTTAACTAGATTACTCAATTCATGCAGTGTGTGTGTGTGTGTGTGTGAAAGCTTTCGCAATAAGGTTTGAAGTTCACTGATATGACTTAAAGCAACTGAATTTTATAAACAAGAGAGAAAATCAATGATAGATCAGTCAAAAGTCAAACCTTATTTTATTAGGGCCTAGCAACCCTCATCTGATACACTCCCCCTAAGCTATAGCACTTTCCTTTTACTTAGTCATTTAGTGACCGTCTATTTCCACAATGATTTGATCACTAATTGTTTCTATAGAGACAAGTTTAAGAACAGATTTATAGTGCAATAAACGGTGGTTCTTTTTATTTATCCATATTTATTAATTTTTGTATTTATTTTTGTACAAAATATTATTTGGCATAATATTATTAGGTATAATAATATTATCAGTATAATAATGTTATTAATAAAATAATATTAATTATGAAACAATCTAAATCTCAAACTTATCTAAATAATAACTTTGGTGAGACATATTAAATAAAAAGGGACCCAAAGTAAGAAAAAATACATACAAGTAAAATATCTTAGATATTTTATAACTTAATCTATAAGTTTCATAAGCTTAAACCGTAAGTTTTATAGAAAACTTAATGGTCAAGTTCCTACAACTTGCTGAGCAAGTTTAAGGATTCTATTTAACTCATCACTCCCTTAAGCTTTTTCACAACCCGCACTCCTTCTATTCTTTCTTCTTCTTTTCCTTTCTTATTTTCTTCCTCTTTCGAAACTTCTTTCCCTTTCTTCTTCTTTTATCAACAAAAAGTGAGAGAGACTCAAAAGTGAGAGAATAGATCGTGTGAGAGGAAGATTCAAAGCAAGGGGAAAGATATACACACAGAGAGAGAGAGAGAGAGACCGAGTGAGAGAAAGAAACAGATAGTGGAGATTAGATGATTGAGAGAATGAGCCCGAGAGAGAGAGAGAGAGAGATCACTGGAGAGTGAGAACCGAAGTAGACTCGGGAACCCAGTGACCCAAGAGAGAGATCGAACCCGATCAGTGGGTTGACCGATGGTTGGAGCTGATGACATCGACGACACTAGGAGCGATTGTAATATTTCTGGAGTTTTTTTATAAACATTTATTTGTGTGTTTGAATTCTTGATGATTGATTATTTTTGTTTGTTTTGAAGGGTTGGCCAATTGTGGGTGGAGTGTTTTGATGAATTTAGAGTGGGTTTATGGCTATGGTTTTCTTCTCTGATTATTGTGGATTTGTGATTTTGGGTTGATTGATAATAGCTGATAGTTTTGGGAGAGATTGATTCACGAGGGAATGAGTTTTGAAATAGATTTGCTGGATTTTGGGCCATGTCCTATTCTAACCATTTTCCTTATTGTTGAGTTATATTATGTTTAATTCTGAAATTAAAAGCTTGGCTAATAATGAATTTTAGTTAATAATTTGGGATATGATTTCTGTAACGGTAAATTAAGATGAGAATTCTATGATACTATTTGATGTTAAATTATTAATCAAGGATTAACATATTTTAAATGAATATGTTGTTAGCTGATTGACTACTAGTTTTAGTTGGACTTTTGACATAATTAAACAGGATTATATGAGTGTTTGTTATTAGAGGATGTTTATACCTTGTTGTTATTATAAATTAAATGGCTTTGGTATTTTCAAAATAACCCTTTTAAAGGAAAAGGGTTTGAGCATTTTAGTTGAGTTTTAAGGTTTTATGGAAAAAGATTCTTTTAATTAAAATCATGGCAATATCATTGAGTTTCTTAAAACTCATGATAATAAATATAATTGATTTTTCAAAGAAAATTGATAATTGTACCTATATGAATATAATTAGGATTTATTAGTGATGATGTTAATATCCTATTTATATGTATATATTTATTGATGGTGATGAGTTAAGAGACTACACAAAAAGACTAGGAATATTTCTTACTCACTGGGGATGATACATGGTGGTCTTTGATGATGTTGTGATTTTTGCTTTATTTAATTGTATGCGAGTTATGTGGCATTTTACATGTTTTTGTTGGAAATATGAATATGTTACTATCATGACTAATGAAAAGATTTATAAAAGATGAGAAAGTTGTCGTTGCCCATGGTAAGAAAATTAAATGGTTGGAAAGTCATCGCTACCAACAACATATGAAAGTTGTCGCTACCCATGGTAAAAATATAATAAGTTAGGAAGTCGTTGCTACCAACGGCATGGGAAAGTTGTCACTACCTAAAAAATTAAATGACTTCTAACTTAACAAGTGTGTGTGAACAGTGTACAACAAAATATTAAATGCGGAAGTTAAAGGAAACAAATATTTTGTTGATAAAGTGGAAACTCAATTAAGAGAAAAAACCACTCCGGGGCAGCCAAATCCAGGATATCCACTATTCAAAAGAAAATGCTAGTTACAAAGCAATAGCACTCACATACCCCTGATGCAGTGGTCGTACCTTGAATTATAACGTGTAACTCAACACGAACGCCTCCCAACCAGGTCTCCTACCTGAAGGGGTCTTCAATGAAATCCTTTACCTTAGGGCCAACCCCTAAGATAGACTTCACAGCTAATCAAATCACACACTAGTAAAAGCAAAAGAGCTAGCATATCTTCAATATCTCCCTAAACACCCTCTCTAAGCTATAAGGAATTCACCACCGAATTCTGTGCAAAGTGCATGCCTAGAGCCTCTTATTTATAAGGTTTAGAATCCTTAATTCTAGTCAGAATCGGAGTCTCTGGTACGTGCGTTCGGACGGCAGACTTGGGCATCTGGACGGGCAACTGTTTCCGTGTCTGAAAAGCAATTCAGAAATTTCTCGAATTTTGGCAAGCCGTCCAGACGCTACTATCTTTCTGTCCGGAAGATGGGCTGTCCAGACGTTTCTATTAGTCGTCCAGACCATCAAATTCCAGAATTTTTCATTAGCTTTCCACTGATGCTGATTTCGTCCCAATCCGATATTTGAGTAGAAAATTATGATCAAAATACCGGAGGGTGTCGTGACGGTGTTGCCCTAACGCCTGGACGGTTGCACTTCCGCTGCACGCAATTTCCATAATAAGGTCTGAGCGTCCGGACCATGGAGTCTGACATCCGGACGGTTAAACTTCTTTTGCACGACTTGCCTTATCAAGGATAGCGTCCGGACGGGAACACCACATTGTCCGGACGGTTGCAGCTGTCTTCCCATATCTGTGTCTGAGACAGAAACCCTATTACATGTCGAACATTGAATGGCGTCTGGACGGTATTGCCACATCGTCCGGACGGATGCACTTGAACGCTGGATTCTTCTCGAACTCTGAATAGCGTCCGGACGAATGCAACCTTGAACAGTTCGAAGCTTCTGGACACAAATGGGCGTCCGAACTGAAAGTTCTCGTCATCCGGACAGATGATGCTTTGACAGATGAGCGTCCGGACGGTATATCACGTCGTCTGGACGACTGCATGGAATCCTATTTCTCTGACTTGTAGACTGTGCAGAATCTTCTAAAAGAACTCTGAATAGTTGAATCCCTGTTTAAAAGCATCATTACATAGAAGTGATTTTGTCCAACAGAATGTAGCCAATTACAAACTAACACTACCCATGGTAAAAGCATTAATAAATTGAAAAATTGTCGTTACATGTGTCAATGGGCTAAATAAATGAGATAGAGTATAAGAATATATATAACTGTCATCATGTTGTTGCATTGTATGCTTTTAAGTAAATCAATATGTCATGATATTATTGAGGACTGTTGACTCACACAATACAATATGGTGGGATTGTGGAAGAATCCACAATCACATATTTGCTGGTGCAGGTTCTGAAGATGAAGAAATAGATTGTGCTAGCTTAAGGATTTTAAAGCTAACGCTTTGTAGCTAGTTGTATTTCTTTGTAATTGTTTGTATTTACGTGCTTTTGAATATAACATGTTTAGAGAAGTATTTGTATGTGGTAGATTTTTTATGTATGTTCTTGTGTCATTCTGTGACACATGTTTCGATGTATTTAGCATTAAGAAACTAATGATTTTTAATGAATGTCTAGAAGTAATTCGGTCAGCTCTAATGTGTTATTTGTTCTTAAGTTTTTTTTTTTTTTTTTAAATATATATATATTCCGCTGCCAATTCTTGCTGTCAATTCTTAACTCTGATGACGTTGTAATGTCACATAGAAATCAAAATTTTCACTTACACTTTTTTGTAAAAAGCGGAGCGTTATAGAAAACGTAGATCTCGCTTCAAGGATCATGTTTCCGTAGTTGGATTTGAGATTGGAGGCTTCAATGTATCGGGATCTAGGGTTGTGTAGCAAAACCTTAAGGGAGAAGAGAGAATAGCGTGAGAGGGAGAGAGTTTCGGAGAAAATGAGTTAAAGGACTCGCTTCAACAATTTCAATCAAGGCCTGTCCGGACACGTAAGTGGCCTGTCCAGACACACGTGTAAGGAATCGCAAATAGAAACTTTCTTTAAGGTCTGTTCGAACACAACATTAGCCTATCCGGAAATGCGTGTAGGTCGAGACTTATTGAAAGTCTCGTTTGCTAGCCGTTCGGACACAGCAGCATACATAGATTTTTTGTCAAGTCTGTCTGGACACACTCTTGGTCCGTTTGGACACGCTGCATAGAAATTCACTTCTAAACATTTTTCTAAGTGTCCTACTCATATTTTCTCCTAATTTCTTGCTCCATTAGTCTAATTCATGTTTAAACACCTAATTAATGTCTTGGACATTACAGTTATGATGCCCAAATAATACTAAGATATTTTAGATATGTTGTTATGATGCCCAAACAACATTAAGATATTTTAGATATGTCTTATGATGCCCAAATAATATTAAGATATTTAAATGTCGTTATGATTGTAACGCCCCAAATTTGAGCCAGCAAATTCGTAAGCAGAAACCTCCGGTTCCCACGTGACGTTACTACATCAGAGATAACTCTCGCAGCGGAATATATTTTGTTCTTCTAAAGACTTAGGAATTGATAGCATAACACGTTAGAGCTGACTGAAATACCTCGATACATTAATTAAAAGTTGCTTAGGTTATCATTACACGCCATTTGCACACTAGGTGCATTAAAAATAAGTGCCACAAACGGCACATAAACATACAACATAAAAATACACCAAACAAAACATCGTCATAATTATTACAAGCCTTGAAATAAAACACACATAAATATGCCTAGCAATTTCTAAGCTAGCACATATTACTTCAGTAATGGTTTCAAAAACCATTAAAACTGGCATATGGGTCCATGCCTTCCTCTTCTAAATTTGCATCAGTAACTATGCAAATATGACGTCATCATATTTACATAGACAAACAAGTGAGTCATCCATCTTCATACCTAAGTTACCATCAAACTAATAACAGTTCATAACTAATGTAAATGCGAGGGTTGTATGAGTATGCATCGTAGTAACCATTTAGTTTGGTGTTTTATGATCATCTTTCTTCAGACCTCTCGTCCTAGGTTATCTGAACCCGTTTTCGCCCGTTGCCTCCCACTTTGAAGTCTTACCTGTTTTTACTAGAATCCTACCAGTCCTAGCATTAGTTATTTATCGAAGTCCTCCCCTGGGTCACTCTGAACCCCTTGGGTCCACTGATTAGCCTTCCTTCCACTTGCTACTACATCAGCTTGTTGATGGCTATCTCTTCAGCCATTATATTAATTGGACACATCATGCAATGCATGAACAACCACATGCAATAAACACACACCACACAGTCCTAATGAAACATAGAATCATTCCTCAGTAAGTACATCCATACTTACTCTCTTCTTCGTGTAGTTCCTTAGACTTCTTTCCTGCATATAAATCTATCCATACAATAATATATATATCAATCATCTATCAAACAAATCATTGTTTATAGACCCTCATCTTTTTTATATTTATTATCCATCACTTCATTATGTTTGAGACGATCACTCATAACAAATCTTAAAACCTTGGTTCATGATTTGGTGACGAGGCTATATGACCAATGCTACCAAATATGAACTTGAAGGATTAAAATATATCATAAGGACAATAAGAGTAAATACGATCAACTCATGAGAATCATGAGGACAATGAAATGTAAAGGGAATATAAATACGATTAACTCATGGAAGTCATGAAGACAATGAAATATAAAAGGAAATATAAATACGATCAACTCATGAAAGTCATGAGGACAATGAAATGTAAAAGAAGATACGATCAACTCATGAAAGTCATGAGGACACGAAATGTAAAAGAAATATAAATACGATCAACTCATGAAAGTCATGAGGACATGAAATGTAAAAGAAATATAAATACGATCAACTCATGAAAGTCATGAGGACATTAAAATATAAAAGTAGTTTATATTACTTTTTATTTTAATTCTTTTTATCTCATAAGCTTATTGGGTCTTTAAAAAATTCATAAACCAAGTAATGAAATCAAAACCTAAACTATAAAATTAATGAAACTAATGATTGAAAGCTTACCAAAATACTTCTTAGCACACACTTCAAGTCTAGAACCACACAAAACTACACAAATCTCACAATTTTCTCTCTTGGTTGTAGGTGTGTGAGTGAGTGAAGCTTAATGGGTATTGCATCTTCCACTTTGGTTCTATTTATAAGAGAATGAATGGTTAGGATCAAGTAGACACATTTTGATCTAATGGATGGGAATTGGTGCATATTAGCCTTATCTCCAAGGCACATGGGTTTCATCATTAATAAGGTGGTGCATTCTAGATGTGGGATGTGGGCAACACTTGTGGTGATGAGTGCACACATTAGAGGAAATGGGTGATGAGTTGTCCAATCAAAGGAAGTATTAAATAATGCTATATATGAATTTTCGTCCAAATAGAGGCCAGCTTACTCCAAGCAACATTTTGATGGTCAAATCTATTCTGATCGCTGTGAAATTTTGAGAGTAGATAGATGACGTCAAGACGAACACTTTCTCTTTTTTGGTTCAACTCAATCCGAGTTCGTTATGAATTAGTTTTGGTCAATCAAAGTTTCTGGTTTACTTTGACAAGTTAAACCCAAATATCTTTAGACTACTTTCTTTTCATGATTACTCTTGATTCTATTCTAGACATCTTTTATTCTTTCATCATAAGAGGAGGAGGGAGTCAATGTAGGGGAGTTGTACTAGGTGTTGAATCATCATATCTTAGACTATCCTATTTAATCAAATCTAACTAGGATGATTTATTTAATGACATTCTTAAAGCATAAAATATAGGTCTTCCACATGTTGAGTTGGGTGATAACACATCTAGTAATCATGACTATGGGCAGATGACATGTGATAAATGGGTTGTGTTTGTGGATAGCAATTGGAATGGGTTGGGTTAAGTTCAAAGATGACCCATTAATGAATAATGTGAATTTTCGTTCAGAACAGGGGTAGTATTTTTCACGGGTGTTTTCATGGCCTTAACGACGTCCAAAAATCATGAAATTTGGAGGGAAGCTAGAGGATTTCAAAACGAGCGTCTAAGTTTTTGAATCGACCAAAATGGAGTTCGTTTGACCCTGTTTCCGTTATTCCAAAGTTTAAGGTCTGTTTTGAGTTTTTATCAAATTGCAACTATAAACGTTTCTAAAAACAAAACTACACATTTATTTTCATAAATAATCATAGTTATTCTTTTTCCTTATTAAAAATGTTTTAAAAATAATTTAAACCATTATAATTTATGTCTTAAAATCTGGGGCGCTACAATGATGTCGTTATGTTGCACGAATTTTTAAGATTTAAAATAAAGCTTAGGAATGAGAAATAAAGAATATAGGCTACTATGAAGGTACAATATTAATGTAGAAAATATACAAAGACATAGAAAATCATCTATGGAGTATAAGCCTAAACAGTAAGTTCAAACTTATTGACCCTGTATTATTTTACAAAAGTGTGTTATATATGTTTTCTTCAGCTTTGTTATCTTGATTACACATATGAATATATTTTGAGATGTTTTACATATGTATTAAATGAAAATGTGTTTTAAAAGGAAATGATTTATGAAAAGAAATTGAGTTTTGGAAGGAAAAATGTGATTTGTGAAAATGATAATATTATATGAAATTATGTATAAATTCATGCAAAGGCCCAACGGTTAGGTGGGGATTATGCGCCTAACACCTTGATATTAGGAAGGAGGAAACAAAGTTGCCTAACAGCCTAAAGGTTAAATGGGGTCACACGCTTAACACCTCGGAACTATAAGAGAGATAAATTCTTAGCAACCTTGTGGTTAAGTGGGGTAGCACTTAGCAAACTCCTGAGGATAAGTGAGAGTATAAATTCACTTATTGTTATGATAAGATGATATGTTATGTGCTTAAAGTATGATGATTTTAACTGATGTTTTACTTATCATGCTATGAACTATTTTACTGCTTCATATTATAAAATGTGGAGTTAATTATGTTAGTTTTTGATTGGCTACATTCTGTTGACAAAAATCACTATTATGTAATGTTACTGCTTTCACAGGGATGCCGTTTAGTTTAGAGTCTTCAAGATATTCAGAGTTTGTTATCTGATATGGAAAAAAGCCTCATCATGATAAGATCAGTGTCACAAGCATCAAGAAGGAATTTCCAAACTCCAAGAAAACTCTGCAACGTCTACAGCTCAGCAAAAGTCGGATCCCAAGTTTATCATCCGAACGGCCTAGTGAAACGCCTGGACACTCATCAAGTCAGTAAAATAAATAAAGATGCTTTTCAACAGGGATTCCACTATTCAGAAGAGTTTTAGAAGATTCTGCAGTCAGAAAAGTCGGTTCCCTGCCAGTCGTCCGGATGCTCATTTGTCCACTGTTTCATTCGTTCGGATGCCCGACAGACCAAGCATCATCCGTCCGGACCTTCACTGTTTCGAGAAGCTACTGTTCCAGCTTGGATCCGTCCGGGCGTCTCAGCAGCCCATATGGAAGCCTTTCAGTGATCGATCAGCTTCAAATTCTTTCCAAGTTCAATTTAAGGGAAGATTACTTCAACCGTCCGGACGACGTGGATTCCCGTTCGGACGACGTGGATTCCCGTCCGGACGTGCTCATACATAAGGCAAGAATCGCAATTCAAATATCACCATCCGGACGACAGTCAGCCTTGGTCCGGACGCGCGTTCATTAGTTAAGGAAATTGCTGATTCGACTTCAACCGTCCGGACGACTGCCTATCATGGTCCGGACGCGTGAAGCCTTATATGGAAATTACTTGCAGCGGACGTGCGACTGTCCGGACAACAGTGTCTCACCGTCCGGACGTGGCTCCTAAACAGGAAAGATTTTCAGAGAAAATCTCAGAAAATTTTGTTGCACAGTTGTTCGTCCGGACGGCACAGGTTCACCGACCGGACAGCGTCCGTACATATTACAGCAGTCGCCCATTCCATCCTTCAGCCTATAAATAGAAACCCCTAGGCATTGAGAACTGCAAGAATTCCGTAGTGAATTCCATAGTCATTAGAGAGTTGTATTTTAGAGTTGCTGTGCTGATCGTCAAGCCGTTGCCAAGTGTTGTTGTTGTGCTAAAACTGAAGTCTATCTTAGGCGTTGGCCCTAAGGTAAAGGATTCCATTGAAGACCCCTTCAAGTAGGAGACTTGGTTGGGAGGCGTTCGTGTTGGGTTACACGTTAGAGTTCAAGGTACGACCACTGCATAAGGGTAGGTGAGTGCTACTGCTTTGTAACTAGCTTTGTCTTCTAAATAGTGGATATCCTGGGTTTGGCTGCCCCGGAGTGGTTTTTCTCTTGATTGAGTTTCCACTTCGTCAACAAAATATCTGTCTCCTTTAATTCCGCATTTTGATATTTTGTTGCACACTATTGCACACTTGTTAAAATTAGAAGTCCATTTTATTTTCAATTGGTATCAGAGCAAGTACACTCTGTTTAGGATTTATTTCCTGAGCGTGATCCTCATCTCTTGTGACTTCTATTTTTTTATTACACCTTTTATCATGGATTTCTCTCAGTTATCTGAAGAAAATCATGATATTGAGCTCTCTAAAGTTTTTGCTAAAATAGATAAAATTGTTTATCCAAAAGAGCTCAAAAAGGTGAAGCAAGAAAGAAAGTCTTTGATTGTTCAGTTATCTGAATCACATGTTTTGATTGACTCTTTGAGATCTGAGAATACCATGTTGCTTAATATTATTGATGAACTTGAGAATAAATTGGCAAAATTCTCTAGTGATAATTTGAAGAGCATGCTTTGTATTCACTCAGATGTTTCTAACAAGCCTGATTTAACTGTTGATGATTTAAGTACTTCTACTTCACATGCTTTTGATTTTGAATTAGATATTAAGCCTGTGATAGAAGATACAGCTTGTTTAGATAATTCTTGCTTACATAATCATGTGATGTCAAAATCCAAAGATATAAGTACACAAGCCCATGGTAAGTTTGTCCCTACTTGTCATAATTATAGGAAGATTGGTCATATTAGGCCAAATAGTTATTTATTGAAATCCCACAGGCCTTGGATTAAGCAGGATGCTCTGAGGAAAAGTGAAGTTGAAGATTCTTCCTTAGCAAAATATGTCCCTCCGCATAGGAGACATATAAAAGGTAAGTGCAATGTTATTTGTAAGAATGCTAACCATAGTTCTGCAGAGAATGTCAAGAAGCATTCAAACAAAAGAAGCTTGCCCACCTGTCATCACTGCAGCATCACCGGTCATATCCGACCCAAATGTCCACAACTCCAGAAGTTAAAGGTTCAGAGGAAGCTGCCAACAAGAGCTACACCTCCGATGGCTCTTTAGGCTCCACGGCATCAGCAAAAGTTTGTTCCTGCCAATCAGAGTGGCAAACCAAAGAAGAAAAAATCTAGGCGCTACAAGAGAAAGTCGCAGAAGCCCAATGGTAGCCATGACTATGAAGGATTGCTGAGCCTAATACAAGGTATGCTCAGGAGTATGGCCAACGTGGACATGACCTGCAAACCATCTCCACGGGTTAAGCAGGTATGGGTCAAGAAGGATGAGACCATTCACCCCTTAAGGGGGAGTTGACTCACCTAGTAGGTGATGTCTCCCATGCCTAGGATTTTGGTTCCTAAATCCTAGTTCATGTCAGGTATGTTTGCATTGCATCGTTTATCATGTCATATCTTATTCATGCCTCGCATTCTGTTTTAGGAACCTTTTATTCTATCCCCGTATTTTCTCTGGTTTTCTTGAGAAACATCTGCATATATTTTTTTGGGGGATGACAGTTAAAGCACGTAGGGCGGCTGCTTTTCTGTTTTGGTATTTCTAAACCTCTCTCCATGAGAACATGTTTGGTTTTACCTTACATGCTGGGATTAGATGTCATTTCCTTTTCCATAAGCATGTCTTTGTTGTTTTTTTTTGTTTATTATTTTTCAACAAAAAAAAAATTGGGGAGAAGATGCGGAATTTTATTTTTTCTTGATAGCTTTTCAGATATTGCATGTGTTTTTGCCTGATATCTCAGTTCATTGTGCATTGATTAAATATGCTTATATATGATTGGGAGTTTATGCATGATATCTGCTAAGTTTTCCTGTTGCATCTTAATGATAGATAGTTACTTTCCTCATGTAATGAAAATGTGCACTATCCAAGACTCCCCTAAGGTACATCTTTTCCTTCTTTGACTTTTCGCTTCTAGAAATTCTAGATAAGAGAAGAGGTTTTTGATAAGATGACCAAATTGACCAAATGCTAGTTGAACTTAGAACTTAAAAATTCTGGCATTCTCTCTAGGTTGCAGCATCAAAAGAATCAAGCAGTTACTTTTATGAATTCTGCTCGATATATGTATATTTTTTTGCTTATATGCTAAAATATGTCTTGTCCTTCATGGTACAAATAAAACAATTGGATGTTGCATCTTAAGGGGAGTGTATCAGATGAGGGTGGCTAGGCCCTAGTAATTTATAAGGTTTTACTTTTGACTGATTTTTCATTGATTTTCTCTCTTGTCTAGAGAATCTAGTTGCTTTTTGTCATATCAGTTAAATTCATACATTTTGGGAAAAGTCTTCACACACACACACACACACGCATTGCATGAGTTGAGTAATCTATTTAAAATTTCTATCTGCAAGAAAATTTGTGCTTATTGAATACTTAACTCTCATTTATATCTTAGCATATTTTTGCAATGCTATTTGACTGTTTTATCAGTTGATTATACATGCGTATTCTGAAGCTAACTTTTGGAAAAAATATTTTTCTGTAAATTTTCCTCAAGTTTCAGATTTTCAAGTGTGAAGTGTTCGGACAGACCTATTCTTATGTCCGGACCAGCGCAGTCTTGCCATACGCTGTTCTAGCAGTAGTCGTCCGGATGGTTGAGTAACATATCCGGATAGGATCTCTACAAGTTTAAGACTTGCGTCTCTTTTTCTGCCATACACACATCTTTGTATTTTTATTGATTTATCATGACATGTTGTGTGTTTTTCTCGTGAATTTCTCCCAAGATTTTGGCATTCTTTCCACATTTGTTCTCATTCCATGATCTTCATTACGTCTTCCATTATTCTCTTAAGTTTTTGTGCTTTTTAGAATTTTGGAATATTGTTGATTAGGATATTTTCTTGAGATATTGTGCATAAAAACCTACTTTTTTGTGTGTTGGGTGGATATTGTTATATCCATGGTATTTGGATTGCTATATTTGCTTTTGTAATTCATGCGCATCCAAATTACAAGTTGTCATAATACCACATTCTTTTTTTTTTTTAACTAATAGGAACTAATATTTCCTTGTGGTGTTATTTTTGGATAGATTTGTGGTGTTATTTGTTCAAAATTTCCAAGGATCTCAAGATTTAGATGAGCTTTTCCCCCCAGCTCATGCAGAGTCTTTCGTAGCATTCCCTCAGATCTGCATCAGTTAAAGGTTCAGTGGTGAATATCCTTATTTATCTTGCAGACCAGTTGCTTAGAGGATGTCAATCTGCGGATAACCAGGTTTAGGCCTTGCAAAATCAAGCGACTGCAGGATTTTCAGTCCGTGGTTCTCGGCTTCTTGAGCTAGAAGCCGAAGTAGTACAAATCCAGCTTTTCATATGGATTTCTCTCCGCTACTTTATTTCAGTGGATCAGAGGGATTTGGTACTTGAAGGAGTTTTGTTCCTTTCTTTTGGGCCTTGCAGACTTTTCTCTATTTTCCTATTGTTTTGGTTTTTAGAAAGTTTTTGTCTATGGATATTATTACTCTGTTGACCCTTGTCCTGTTGAAACATCAAGGGGGAGTATTGTATTGTGCGGTCCTTGTCATACTCTGTTTTTCCCTTTGTCCCTCTGTGACAAAAAGGGGGAGTATATGTTAGTTTTGGACCGGGAATGTATTTTTAACTGGTCTAGTGATTTTTGTCCCAGAATGGCCAAATGGAGAGTTTCTTAGTTTTTGATTGGCTGCATTCTGTTGACAAAAATCACTATTATGTAATGTTACTGCTTTCATAGGAATGTCGTTTAGTTCAGAGTATTCAAGATATTCAGAGTTTGTTATTTGATATGGAAAGAGCCTCATCATGACAAGATCAGTGTCACAAGCATCAAGAAGGAATTTCCAGACTCCAAGAAGACTCCACAACGTCTACAGCTCAGCAAAAGTCGAATCTCAAGTTTATCGTCCGAACAGCCTAGTGAAACGCCTGGACACTCATCAAGTCAGTAACATAAATAAAGATGCTTTTCAACAGGGATTCCACTATTCAGAAGAGTTTTAGAAGATTCTGCAGCCAAAAAAGTCAGTTCCCTGCCAGCCGTCCGGGTGACGTGTCATCCCGTCCGGACGCTCATCTATCCACTGTTTCATCCGTTCGGACGATGTGCCATACCATCCGGACCTTCACTGTTTCGAGAAGCTACTGTTCCAGCTTGCATCCGTCTGGATGTCTCAACAGCCCGTCCGGACGCCTCTCAGTGATCGATCAGCTTCAGATTCTTTCCAAGTTCAATTTAAGGGAAGATTGCTTCAATCGTCCGGACGATGTGGATTCCTGTCCGGATGCGTTCATACATAAGGCAAGAATCGCAATTCAAATATCACCGTCCGGACGACAGTCAGCCTTGGTTCGGACGCGCATTCATCAGTTAAGGAAATTGTTGATTCGACTTCAACCGTTCGGACGACTGCCTATCATGGTCCGGACGCGCGCATAGCAAATATGGAAATTGCATGTTGAAGATCAGTCGTCCGGATGCTCATCCCCCATGGTCCGGACGCGCGAAGCCTTATATGGAAATTACTTGCAGCGGACGTGCGACCGTCCGGACGCGGCTCCTAAACAGGAAAGATTTTCAGCGAAAATCTTGGAAAATTCTGTCGTACAGTTGTCCGTCCGGACGACACAGGTTCACCATCCGGACGGCGTCCGTACATATTATAGCAGTCGCCCATTCCATCATTCAGCCTATAAATAGAGGCCCTTGGGCATTGAGAACTGCAAGAATTCCGTAGTGAATTCCATAGTGCTTAGAGAGTTGTATTTTAGAGTTGCTGTGCTAATCTGTTCACTCTCAAGCCGTTGCCAAGTGCTGTTGCTGTGCTAAAACTGAAGTCTATCTTAGGCGTTGGCCATAAGGTAAAAGATTCCATTGAAGACCTCTTCAAGTAGGAGACTTGGTTAGAAGACGTTCGTGTTGGGTTACACGTTAGAGTTCAAGGTACGACCACTGCATAAGGGTATGTGAGTGCTACTACTTTGTAACTAGCTTTGTCTTCTGAATAGTGGATATCCTGGGTTTGGCTGCCCTGGAGTAGTTTTTCTCTTGATTGAGTTTCCACTTCGTCAACAAAATATCTGTCTCCTTTAATTCCGTATTTTGATATTTTGTTGCACACTATTGCACACACTTGTTAAAATTAGAAGTCCATTTTATTTTTCAAATTATGTAAGGCAAAGAAATATATCTATGTTTTATTAGTATGTATCAAACTATCTATCGCATGGTTTACTATTTATCCATACTTTTATTATAATCTCATTTGTGAAAATCCTGCATATGTGGCTGTCTAGTAAACATTAGTGATGAGATATTTTCTAAACAACTGAGGGCTCATATTATAAATGGTCAGTTTGCTTGAACTTCCTAAGTCGTGGACTCACCCTTCAACCTATAATTTTATAGATGCGGTTGAGGAAGAAGAAGACGTGGACCTGTTTGAGCGTCTGATCTATGATGAGTGAGGTTAATTGAGAGCCTCAGTTTTTAGAAAGATAGACGTACTTGAAGTCAATAGTGAAAATACTTGTAGTATTAGATGTATGTATTTTAGTATGTCATTTATGACAACTTCTGATGTATAATGTGTTTTTAATAATCTTGTAAAAAATGTAGCTGACTGCCTGTGGCAGTTTTGGAAAACTAAGTTCTTAGTTGTTGATATATATATATATGTGTGTGTGTGTGTGTGTGTGTGTGTGTGTGTGTGTGTGTGTATAGTTTTAGTTAGATGCTCTGGCACAATTATACTTTTGAGAAAAACTCTGATCTTTAAAAAAAAAAAAAAAAAAAAAAAAAAAAGGGTCTGCTGCTATTTTATGTAGTACTGTTACGTGTAATTTTAAGTAATTATACTTACGGTTTGCTTAGAAAGCTGGGTTGCTACCTACGGTTATGGTGTAATTACCCCTTTACACTACGGTACACTACCACGATTATATAGATTTGAAGTCAAAACTCTGCTCTAGGAAAAGGATGAAGCTATCATTTACCTATAAATTAAAAATCATTACTTTTCATGTGATGTAGATAGACAAGCAATGGAAAGGAGAGACATGTTCAAATGAATGATCGATTACTTGTCAAAGTGGCATATGCATTTACATTTAAAAAAAGAAGAAGAAAGGATTAAGGATAAGACTTAAGATTGAATTATTATTATGTTTGGTAAGATGGATGGAAAGTGGGGAGGGACACAGATCGAGGGTGGAGGAGGAGGAAAAGTGAGGGAAATACACCTCCCATGTTTTTTTAGAAGGATGATTGAGAATATAGAGATTATTATTCTAATTTAAATGATTAAGAATAAATGGGTAAAATTAAAACTTCACACGTTTGCGGTTTGTCATAATACTTCATCGATCCCTTCCCTCTGTCAACCCGTCAACTTTAAGAAACATGATGAAAGAAATGATTACTTGCAATCTAACAAAGCTTACAAACAAATTTCGTTCACCATACTCATAACAGCACCACCTCTCTTGGTTAAATAAAATAATAATAATAATAAAAAAACTAATATTCTTCTCCCCACTTCATTCGTCCAATATTCTTCACGGCATCGAATAGTGCAAATTCCAACGAAAGACTTGTTGACTTTAGTAATGCTTTACAGCGAAACAAACAGAATATATATATATTATCAAAAAAGGTCTTTTTTTTTTTTTTTTTTTTAAAAAATAATTTATGTCGAGAATAATCCTACTACAAGTTGAATTGGGATAATAGTTCTAATTCAGGTCTAATAAGGACTCTTTAAAGAATTTAGTCAATAGTCTAACTCTCAGTTAAATGGAGATAGGACTATCAGAACAAATCAAACTCTAGGCACTTCTAAGTGGGAATAGTAAACATAATTTAGGTTTAACTTTACCACTTTATCTATAAATAGGTTCATATCTCATGTATAAACCACATACTTTAGTTCTTTTCTCTTCGAAACTAATTTAAGTATCGGTGCGAGACCTCGGAACGGTCTCTAAATTTTATTTGTTTTGTTTTGTAGTCTATGAAAATGCGTCGTTTACACCGTATCGAAAACTGTATCAACAAATTAACTTTTATGTTTGAAAAAATAAGCACGTGTTTTCAAAATATTTTATATAAAATTGTGAAAAAAATTTCAAAATTTCAAAAGTATTTTGTCGATTTTTAAAAAGGTAGAAAGTGATAATTAAAATCGTTTGGCAATATTTTGCAAACTATATTTAATTATTTCAAACAATGTAGCAGAATTGGGTGAGCAGGTGATTTGGGTATAAAAAAGGACTAAAAAAAAAAGAAAAGAGGTTTGGTGTGTGAGGGACCCTCAGCCATGAAAATATTAATAAATTCTGGTCTCCGAGTTTGAATAAGTATTGGCTGACTTTATGGAGCGGTCCCCACACGGTGACCAGACCCAAGAGGAAAATAAAACCCATTTTTCAAGAACTCAAAATGTTTGTATGGGTGAAATCACGCAATTTTTACACTCATTTATTATATTCGTATCATATTAAATTTAATGACTTATTTTAAAAAAATAAGAACTATTTTTGTTTAATTTGAAATGATTTATATATTTAATGGTGTATACCTTGCTATAATATTTATTTTTTTTTTAAAAAAAAAACCTTATTAATATTAGCATAAATACATTTACAAACTTTAAGTATTGATCTTAAAATAATTATTATCAATTTAATTTAAAATGGAGAAAATATTTTAAGTGATTTTTTTCTTAAATGATTCATGTGAAACCTTTTTTAAAAGATGTTTATAAAAAGAAAAAGAAAAATGTTAAATTAATTTATAAAAATGAATTTTAAAACAACTCCTAGTATTTTTTTACTGTCCATTTGAAATGATATAAATGTAATAAAAATATTAAAAAATTACATTCATGTCATCTAAAATGACATAAATATAATTTTTTTTTATTATATTCATTTCATTTCAAATGAACACCATAAGTGCACAAGAAGTTTTACAATGTCTCATTTATAAAACATAATTATGTTTAGGATGAACAGTATTACTCTTTATTTATGTATTAATCAGTATTATGAATATGAAACCTCGAAAACGGCTGTAATAATAAAAACCAAACAAACCAAGGAGTGTCAGCAATAAAACTAACCAAGAAACAAACACACGAACAGAAAGGGCAAAAAGTCAATAAGGGCAAGCTCTACACACCTTGTGGCAGCCATTCTTGAGGACTCCTCCCCCAGCAAGACGATACACGGTTACTCCAGCGATTCTTTCCTCATTAGCCATCCCCATACATATATCCTTCTCTCTACCAATCTTCTTTTTCTAAGGGGCTCCTGTGTTGTTATCTCTCTAGAAAACGACTTGGGAATTCAGAATTCTACTCCTGCGCGCTTTGTTATCTCTACTTTTGCTGCAAAATTAGGCGCTTCTTGGATCGGTACAGATACTAATTTGCTGATTTTGTTTGATTTTTGTTTCTTGGACTATTATGGGGATTTTGGATGGTGGGTTGTTGTTGTTTGGATTGTCAGAATTCTTGTTATTTATGTTGCAGGTGGAGTGTTGGAAATTGGCAGAAGAGGTAGATGTTGACTGGGAGAGGAAGGAGGTAAGGTTGGGCTGAATTATATGGATAATTTCTGCTGCTTCAATTCTGTTTCTCAGGTAAGGATATCTCCTCCTCTATTTCCTTTTTCATTCTCATGCTTATTATATGTATACATGTATTTTCCTTGTTGGGACTTTTGTAGGCTCGGAAAAGGCATATGATCTGTCTTGTTATGGACTTGCTGCTTGTATGTCGACTGTAAATTTAATTGGAAGTTCTGCTTTGTTAGTACCAGAAAAAGGAAGATTTATGCTTTTCTTTAGTTTATTCGGGTTACTGCGGTGTGTTTTTAGGAAATTTTTAATATTTACGAAATTTCAGAATAAGAATGACCAATTTTGTCAACAAAATCTTGGTCCCCCCTCCCCATTTTCAATTTGTTTTACAAGAAAAATAGAGGGAAAGAGAAGAAAGATGCTTAAAGATGTTATATATACTAAGGAAACGAATTTTTAGCAATTTCTTTGTTTTCACTTGTACTGTTGTTAACCAAATAAGCAAATTTTGGAAATGATAATGCCAAAAACCTTTCGACATTTCAGGTAAAAAGGCCATATTTAGGCAAGTATATGAAAACAGTGTGAGAAGCATGATCTCAAAGGAACTTTTACTGTATCATCTTTCATGTATGCATATTCTAAATAGGAAAGCTATTTTTCAATTATTATTATTATTATTATTATTTTATGAGTAATAAACTAGTCTTATTAAAAGCGTAAGGCGCCCCTAAGTACATTAGAAGTATACAAGAGAAAGCACCTAATTAGAAATAAAAAAACGATCAAGAAAATCGCCAAAACTAAGCAACAAAGGAGACACAAAAGCTACCGTCCAAAAATACAAAGTATGTAAAAAAGAAGCTAAAATATTATCCAAAGACCTCTCCAAATTCTCAAAACACCTATTATTTCTTTCCTTCCAAACACCAAAGAATGCATATCGGCACCATCTTCCAAATTGCGGCACTCCTCGGCTTTCCAGATATCCACCAACAAGCAAACAAGTCAAGAACTCTCCTAGGCATAACCCAAGACAAACCAAAACGAGTAAAGATAGCACTCCACAGAGTGTAAGCTACATCATAGTGAAGAAGAAGATGATCTGCCGACTCCCAATTTCGCTTGCACATGCAATATCTATCCACCAAAATAACATACTTTTTCTTGAGGTTATCTATAGTAAGGATCTTATCTAGAGCCGTCGACCACGCAAAAAAAGTCGCCCGCGAAGGAGCTTGAGTCTGACACACACTCTTCTAAGGAAAGTGACTCCCCACAGAGCAAGTCAGAGAGCTAAAGAAAGACCCGACTGTGAACAAGCCTTTTTTGGAGGAGACCCACCACAACCTATCTTCACTACCTCTTTGACAATGACCGAGTGCAATACCTGGAAAAAAGAAGCAAAAGCATCCACTTCCCAGTCATGCACTTCTTTAGAAAAGCTCATACTCCACTGATTAGAATCATCCAAGAGCTCCAAATTATGCGCAACAAAAGCATCCTTCGCACGAGCAATCCCAAATAAAATAGGAAATGCTTCCTTAAGAACTGTATCCCTGCACCATATATCATTCCAAAATTTGGTCCTAGCCCCATCCCCCACCTCAAATTTAGAAAGGCCTAATGGTCCATTTGGGTGTTGGATTTTTGAAATCAAAATTGAATTCTTATTTGGTTTTTGAATTTCGGGGTAAAGAAAATGTGTTTGGGTGATGAGTAGAATTTAAATTCTATTTGAAATTTTGTTTGGGTGTTGGATTTTTGAGATTGAAAAGTAGTGTGGAATAATAGTAGGAAATGATTGGAAGTATGAAAATGTATATAATGATTAGTGTTATGAAAAATAGTGTGGAATAATGATTGAAATAATAATTATTTATTATAAAAAATATAAAAAAATTATTATAATATTTAAATAATAATTATTTAATTATTATTCGGGTTGAATGATTGTACCGTGTGTTAGTCCAGGTGGGACCCACGAGTGAATTTGGTAGTTTTTGAAAAAAGCTTGATTTCTGGGTTTTTTCTAGGCTGAAACCGGGTTGGATTTCAAATACCCAGTTTGGAATAGAAACCCGAATAGAAAAACTTAATTCTCTTTCGTTGCCAAACGGACCATAAAAATTTCTCCCACCATTTACTGATGTTCTTCCACAACCCCACCTCAAAGGCACCTGCAGGCTCTAAAAAGCACAAACCTCTCCAAAAATTGCCAAACTTGGAGTCCACCACATTCTCCATCAAGCTTCCCCTCAATCCCACAACGCCACAACCATTTGCCTAACAAAACCCGGTTGAACAGCACCAAATTTTTGATACCCAGCCCGCCTTTTGAAATTGGGTTACAAACCTTAGACCAACTCACCAAGTGATATTTGAACTCATCACCAATCTCTCCCCACAAAAAGTCTCATTGTAGCTTCTCAATGCAAGCACTTGCATTTGTCGGGAGAGGAAAAAGAGACAAAAACTATGTGGGTAGGTTGGCAAGGGTACTCTTGATAAGAGTGACTCTACCTCCCTTGGAAAGGTATAACCTTTTTCAGCTGGTCAACTGACGTTCAATCTTCTCGATAACACTGTCCCAAATATGAATAGATTTATAAGAAGCTCCCAACGGAATATCTAGATACTTCACCAGCAGAGTGGCAACCCCACACCCTAAGATATCGGCTAAGCTTTCTACTTGATCTACATCGCCCATAGGAATTGATTCTGACTTGGCCAAATTAACATTCAAGCCCGAGGCAACTTCTAACAGAAGAAAGAAACTTCTAAGATAGTGCAACTGGGAAGGACTAGCATTGCAAAAAAAATCAAATTATCATCTACAAACAACAAATGGGAGAAAGTAGCATTGCCAACTATGAAGCCTTCGAGAAGGCCCCCGCTGACCGCCTCATAAATCATTTGACTCAGAGCCTCCATCACAAACACAAACAACAAGGGTAAGAGAGGATCCCTTTGCCTCAACCCACAATAGCTACTAAAAAAACCATTAGGAAAACCATTTACCAACACTGAGAATCTCACAGAGGAGATACAATAAGCTGTCCAAAAGCACCTTTTTCCTCCAAAACCACACATCAGCACATACAAAAGAAAATGCCAATTAACATGATCATAAGCTTTTTCTAGATCCATTTTACATAGGATACTTGGCTCCCTAGATCTTAATCTACTATCAAGACACTCATTTGGAATAAGGATCGGATCAAGAATTTGTTTGCCCTTGATAAAGGCGCTTTGAGATTTGGAAATGACTTTCTCGAAAACCGTCTTCAATCTATTTGCTAAGACTTTAGCAATGATTTTGTAAATTCCACCCACAAGACTAATAGGCTGAAAATCTTTGAGAGCAATAGCACCTGGAACTTTTATAATAAGCGAAATGAATGAAGCATTGAGGCTCTTTTCAAAAACAACTCCATCATGAAAATCCTTAAACACCTCCATAATGTCCCCCCTCAAAACATCCTAGCACTCTTTGAAGAATGCCATAGAAAAGCCATCAGGACCCGGCGCCTTATCTCCAACCATAGCTGACACTACCTTCCTAACGTCCTCCTCCTCAAAAGCTCTCTCCAATTAACTAGCCTCAGCTTCCAAAATAGAATCAAAGGAGATACCATCCACCAAAGGCCTCCACCTACACTACTCGATAAAAAGCTTTTGGTAGAATTTGACGATGTGCACGCCGATTTCTGTTTGATTAGAGGATTGAGTGTCGCCAATCAATAAGGAGTCCAAAGAATTGTACCTTCTATTTGAGTTGGTCATGGAATGAAAAAATTTAGTGCACTTATCACCTTCCTTTAACCACAACACCCTAGATTTATGTCTCCAACTCACCTCCTCCATAAGAAAACACTTCTCTAAATCTCAGACAACCTCAGCCTTTCTCATAATCTCATCCTCCCATAAGGCCCTACTTTCTTCAATAACATCGAACTGTTTTTCAATTGATACCTAACAACCTCTTTTTATTTTTTATTTTTTTTAAAAAAAGAAAAAGAAAAAAAGAGATGAATGTTTTTGTGGGGTTTGCAGCGATAGGTTGCATTTTCCTCATGGTTTACCTAACAACCTCTTTTTTCTTTTTTCTTTTTTTTTTTAAAAAAAAAAAATAAAAAAAATAAAAAAAATTATGATACGGTTGGTGAAGTGTTTTGGAGTTTCTTGTTGAGATGAATGTTTTTGTGGGGTTTGCAGCGATAGGTTGCATTTTCCTCATGGTTTTGTGGAAAACCTTTTATGCTCTTGGAATTGCGAGGTCCTGTAATTGGTGGGAATAGTGCCAGTAGTGTTTCTTGCACCAGATGAACATTCATGAAATTGTTAGATATTCTATGTTTCCTCCAAAATAGTGGAAGTGGCTTCCTCTTTGGATTGGAGATGTCACTTTTTATATTAAGTAAAATTTGTGAACATAGCCTTATGCTTCTCATGCATTGCTAGTGTCTCATGATATGTCTCATTAATGTTGCAACCACAATCATATGCTGCCTGAGAAGGTGGGTTCGAATGCTTTCCTACATATCTATTATCTTTTTTCCATTGACACAATTGCAGCTTTTATCTTGGTTTGAAGATCATCTTTTATGTACGTAATGGGTAGAATTTGGTAGAATACTTAGAATGGGACATCATCTGTTTTGCCTGCTCATAGATTTACTAGGATCACGCTAAAAATGTGGCAAATCCTTTCTAAACATCAAGTTTTTAGATAAATCATATATTGGGTTAGCTTTAGAGTCCATTTCGTGAAATAAAAGTTTTTACTTCTGCTTAGATGTATATTATATCTTGTTTTTTAAATTCATATTTGTCCCTTGGTTGAAGGTCAACTTTGATTGTTTGATTGGGAGATTTTGATACAAACTGATGCTGGTACTGAGGATGGGTTAAATCATCTGGTTGCAAGCCCATGGCTTTACCAGTTTTATCATGCTGAAAATATGGTGAATCCCCACAGCTTGAAAATTTCAGACAGATTATGTATTATTGGGTTAAACTCAGAGTACATTTCGTTAAGTAAATCAGTTTACTTCGGCATGGTTATATATGCTTGTTTTTGGAATTCATATTTTGTTCCATTCTTTTTTCCCATATGAATTATGCAAGACTTATTGGATGCTGAAGCTTTTTCCTTGTCTTTAGGTTGGAGGACGTTCTTCATGGAGCTCTGGCAAGGGCAGGAGCCATCAGGGCCCAGCGAAGTATGGCTTTACCCTAGTTAAAGGGAAAGCAAATCATCCCATGGAGGATTACCATGTTGCAAAGTTTGTTCACTTACAAGGACACGAGCTTGGGCTTTTTGCTATATATGATGGGCATTTGGGAGATAGTGTACCAGCCTATCTACAGAAGCATCTGTTTCCTAATATCTTAAAGGATGTGAGTATTAGATCTAAATTGTGCATTATGTGTTTGGATCCTTTCCTTAAGGGCTCAAGGGAAAAATTCCTTTTTGATTCTTTTTATGTTGCATTAAAAGTGATTAGCTCGGCACTTCCTCCTCCCAAAGAATAGGGTGGAAGATGAGATTGTGGGTTCAAAACCCTCCGAGTGCACATGTAACTTATCAATTAAAAAATTGATTATTTCTTGTTGGTCAGAGCAATCACCGTAGTTATGGTTGTTCCTTAAATATAATACATTTATGGGAAAATTTCACTTATAACATCTGATCTTTCATCACTTTTGAAAAAAAAAAGGTACCCAAACTTTAAAAAAGTGTCAATTTGGAGTATCCATCTTTTAATTATTTTCAATTTCGACCCTCTGTTAGAATTTTTCGTTAAATCCTGTCAAAAATTTTCAAAATACCCCTAATTTTTAATGGAATTTGCAAAAATACCCATACCTGAATTTCTGAAAAATTTTATAATTTTTTTTCTTAAAATAAACACAATGGTATTTTGGGAATTTTGATAGGATTTAACTGAAAATTTTAACGGAGGGTTGAAATTGAAAAAAATTGAAAGATAGATACCTTAAATTGACACATTTTTAAAGTTTGGGTACTTTTTTTCAAAAGTAATTGAAGATCAGAGGTTATAAGTGAAGTTTTCTTTACATTTATTATCTTTTACTTGCCTTTTTAGAAAAAAAGAAGAGAAATATTAGAAATGGATTTAAGAAGATCAATATCATACCAATATTATGGTAAAGATGGATTGAATTTTCTGGTGAGATCTCAGTACCCTTTTACAAACACTGATTTGAGAAAGGTACTTACATTTTGTTTTATGATAAACTCCAGGAGGAGTTTTGGACTGATCCCAACAGGTCCATTGCTAAAGCCTATGAGAGAACAGACCAGGCTATTCTCTCGCACAGTCCTGACTTGGGGCGAGGTGGATCCACTGCAGTCACTGCAATTCTGTTAAATGGTCAGAAGTTATGGATAGCGAATGTTGGAGATTCACGAGGAGTTCTTTCAAAAAGGGGGCAGGCAATACAGATGACCGTCGATCATGAGCCCAACACTGAGCGAGGCAGCATCGAGAATAGAGGCGGCTTTGTCTCAAACATGCCAGGTCCTTTCACATATCCCTAGTCCTATGGTCTGTGTGTGTGGATGCATTTTTTTTTTTCTTTTTTGGGGTGGTGGGGGCTGGGTTTTACGAGTGCATGACCGCATGTATGGTGTTTTGTGTATTATATTTCTGAAAGTGGACCAACTTCTTCTTCATTGTGATGTAGCTTTTACTTTGTGGAATCATGTCTTCTCTCGGTTTGATATGTCTTGGGTTATGCCTAGGAGAGTTGTGGATTTATTTGCATGTTGGTGGAAGGTGGGTAGGTCAATGAGTGCTGCAGTTTGGAAGATGGTGCCTATTTGCATTCTTTGGTGTGTTTGGAAGGAGAGAAATCTTAGGTGTTTTGAAGACCTGGAGAATTCCATGGAGAATATTGTTGCGTCGTTTTTACATATGTTGTATCTTTAGACAGAGGCTTTTTTGTTACCCATGTCTATTAGCTTTTCTGATTTTCTTGTTCGTTTCTCTTTGCCTTCTTAGGCGTTTCCTTGTGTATACTTCCAGTGTACTTAGAGGGGTGTCTTACGCTTTTTTTTTTTTTATAAAATTTCATTTACTTATCAAAAAAAAATTTCTAAAAGTGGTCTCACCTGCATCCTGTTATTGGCTTTGGATTGGAGTTATGGCTCTACAATTTTTTGTATGACCAAGTGTGTTCTTGATCCTGTTTATTTGTGAATTACTTGCATATCACAGATTGTACAAAGCAGTGTCTTTTCTTCTTTACGAGTCATACTGGGGTTAGATGAATAGGTGCTGATTGCGATTAACTTTGAGGAAAGAGGTAAAAAATATTTACTAATGTGCTTTACATGGGTAGGCTTGTTATCATGCAATCTATAATTCTATCCATTGGAAATGTACGGGGAGGAGGATAAAATTTATTTGAGGTGGAAGAGTTGCTTTGAGAAGAGGCATGTTATCATAGTGGATAGATGTTGCTTGTGTAAGAGAAATGGGGAATCAGTGGACTACCTTCTTCTTCACTGCGATGTATCTTCTGCTCTGTGAAATTCTCTCTTCACTTGATTTGGCATGTCTTGGGTTATTTCTAGAAGAGTTATTGAGTTTGCCTGTTAGTGGAATTTTGGAAGGCCAATGAGTGCTGCTATTTGGAAAATAGTGCCAATCTGCATTTTTTGGTGTGTTTGGAAGGAAAAAAATCTTAGGAGTTTCGAGGACTTGGAGATTTTCATGGAGGAAATTTTAGCTTCGTTCTTTCATACTCTGTATCTTTGGACGGTGGCTTTTTTTTTTTTCCCTCTGTGGCTTAGCTTTGTCAAATTCCTTATTCGTTTTTTTTTTTCCTAGTTAAGTGTCTCCTTTTGTATACTTTCGGTGTACTTAGGGGCGCCTTACACTTTCAATAAGACTAGATCTACTTATAAAAAAAGAAAAGTGATAGTTGTTAAGAACCACATAGTCAAATAAGATTGGAAGAGTGGACGACGTATAGATCCTTATAGAATAAGATGCCTGTCCTATCTATGTGAAAATTGTCAAAACTACATATAATTAGCCCTGAAAAGATGAACCTTAGAAAGAACTAATGGCATGACAGTTGAGACTTCAAAAAAAAATTAGGGATGATTGTGCATCTTGTTTGATCAAGATCAAAATGTTTAGATCTGATTCCTTGAGATTATATTGTGCCTAGCAGGTATGCTATGTGTTCTGCATCATTTGAATCTCTATGTACCTGTTGCTTCATTTTCCCTTGTTTTTACTTTTTTGGGATCGTGCTTTATGCAATTATGTGTTTCATGGGTGCCCATGAAGTTTGAGAGGTTCATTTTGGTGCATAAGAAAGTTTGGAATGGGAAGAAATCAAGATGAGGAAGAGTAAGGTAGGAACCCCTGATATTAGCTTTGTAACGTGTATATTTACTTCTTTAAGAAGTTTTCTTAATTAGGTGAAACTCAATTGAACTTGATCAGAGAGCAATTATGGCATTGGCATTTCTCAGACTTCCCTCATCGTTTTGATAGGATTAGAAGGCCACCTATCTTTGTCCAGCTGTAATTCTTTGGCTTCTAGGGGAAGCTACTACCTAAATGCTTGTATATTAAAATGCTTGTAATTCTTTGATATTTCGATTACTTAACGTAAATGCTTGTATATTTTCTCTTCTAGGGGAAGCTACTACCTTCCGAACAAGCTAAAGAGCTATATAAGGATTTAACCCTGGATAAACCTCTTTTGGAAAGATTCCACCACAGCTTTTCTACACTTCCTCTTCTCACTTTACTGGAATGCAATACCTGGAAAAAAGAGGCAAAGCCATAAACCTCCCAATCCTGTGCCGATCTAATGAAGCTCATATTTCACTGGTTGAAACCTCCAAAAAAACTCTAAATTGTTAGCAACAGAGGGGCGCCCTTTTCATGTGCAAGACCATATAAAACTAGAAAAGCTACCTTTAGAGTCATTTCCCCACACCACTGGTCACGCAAGAAGCTAATCTTTGACCCATCCCCCACCTCAAAATTAGTAAAGCTGGAAAGTTTATCCCACCATGTCCTGGTATTCTTCCACAACCCCACCCTAAAGGCTCCTGCTGACTCTAAAGAACACCACCCTCCCCATAAACTACTAAATTTAGAGTCCATCGTTACTCTCCACCAAGCTTCTCTCTCCAGCCCTTAGTGCCATAACCATTTACCCAAAAGAGCACGATTAAACATCATAAAATTCCTGATGCATTTGGTGCACCAATTTATTTTATTTTTTTATTTTATATATATATATATGTACATTTGGTGCACCACCTGCATTTTGGTGCATTCTTCTTTCTTTCCTTGGTATTTTGTTCCATCATTTTCCTAATTTATGTGCTTTCTATGGCCTCTGTTTAGCTTATTCTTACTACAAAAGTTTTCGTTTATATTGTAAACTTTTGTGGTTTGCTCATAATCATCCAATCTGCATTCGATGTGCACTGATGTCAATTGTTGTTTTCCATGCTGTATCATATTGAGTAACGTAGGAAGATGAACTTAAGTTTTTACTATATTTGATAAAAATAATAAGATATACAATAAGGTTTTTAATACTAGAGAATTATTAGGAACGAGTTATAGATATTTCTTTGAGACATTAGCTCTCAAACACAATTCATTATCAGTTAAAGTGTACATTAACTGAAAGAGTACAAAGAATTAATTGCGTTTTTCAATTCATAAACATTAACAAAGTTTGAAATTATAATGAGATAATTTGTTGTATTCTTCATTGTGAGGTTGCTTACGCCATTTGGAATGTCTTCTTCAAACATTTGGGGTTATCTTGGGTAATGCGTGGACAAGTAGTCGATTTGTTTGCTTGTTGGTGGACTGCCGACAGTACTCGGAGTGCTACTGTTTGGAAGATGGTGTTTTTGTGCCTCTTGTGGTGTCTTTGGAAGGAAATGAATAATAAGTCTTCGGAAGGAAATGAATAATAAGTGTTTTGAGGACCTCGAGAGGACCTTGGAGGAGTTGAAATCGTTTTTCTTCAATACTTTGTATCTTTTGACAATTGCTTGTGTTTCTCCTTTAGCGATTAGTTATCATGATTTTCTTGCTCTTTTTGCTCTTATTTCCTAAGTGGCTTCTCTTGTATACTTCCTGTGTATATGGGGCGCCTTACGTTTTTTTGATATTTCGATTAATTATCCAAAACAATTGGTTGTATATGTGCAACCTCAAATTTTTCTGTACCTTGGTTGTTATATGTGTGCTGTGTCAGAGTGTCTAGAAAATTACAGAGTCCACCATCTTGCTTCCATGTTAAGAATCCACCATCACATGTGAACTTTTTCTTGTCAAGTGTCAAAATAATTTTGTCAAGGTAATTTTTGAATGCCCGAATTTGTATTATGTTTCAATTCTATATATTCAATTATGTTTAACTTGCTTGTAATAGTTGACGAAGTATAAAGAGACATTCTATTTAGCTTTGTATAATGTTTCTGGATGTGTCATGTTTAGATCATAATTTGGAAGGCAAGTCCCTTGGTTTCAAGCTTATATGGAGATTCAAACCCTCCTGAGTTGCAACGTAATCCTCACTCCATCTACCATAAGGGGGAAAAGGGGAATGAAATTCAAAGCAAATATCATCATAAACATAATAACAAGTAAAGATACTACTTGATTTTACTAATTTCTAAAGGCTATATGTAATTCTTTTGAAAAAAAAAAATGAAACAAAAGATCTGGCTGTTATCTTGGCTTGAAAGGTGAGCTCTTTACCTACGAATTATTAGGGTTTGCCTATGGATTCTTCCTTGTCAAAATCTGTTTTGAGTCAAATTATTGAGAGGACTGAGGAAACTAGGGTGGTGGAATAAGTTATATATTTTTGAGGGAGGAAGAATTACACTCATCCGAAGTACTCTCTTTAACTTGCTTAGTTATCTTTTTTTCTCCCTGCGAGTGAGGTGTAGTTAACAGATTGGAGAAAGTGCAGTGGGAGTTTCTTTGGGGAGGTATAGTGGAGGAGAAAAGGTTCCATTTAGTTGATTGGAGGATTGCTTGCTCACCTATATGGGTTTGAGGCCTGTGTACTTTCAATTACTCTTTGTTGGGGAATGGCAGTATGCTCTGGAGGAGGATTGTTTATGGAGAAGAATGGGGGTGTTGGATATTGAACTCTGCTAGGAGCACACATGGAGTTGGAGGATGGAAGGGTTTAGAGCTGGTTGGGAGTTTTTCTAGATTTCCTGAGTTTCGGATTGGTGATGTATCAAGTCTAAGGTTCGAATCCCCTTGAGTACAAACAATTTCTTGGGGCTAGTTCACTGGCGAAGCTGGAGTATTACCTGATTTATGTAGAGGAGGCGCTTTGTACAAGTCTGAGGTTTACCCGACAGGGTTGAGTACACGAAGTTGCCTTACCTTGAAGAGGTTTATCATCATAAAAAAACAAAAAGATTAACGATGTTAGGAGAGTTTTGCATGATTTTTGGTATGCTGACAAGCTGTTAAAATCTTTATTTCCTGAACTTCTTTCTAATTGCTACTAAGTAACAGTTGGTACATTGCATTGGAATCCTCCTTTTTTTTTTTCTTTTTTTTTTTTTCTTTTTTTTTTTTGTGCTAAGTAGTTGCAATTTTATTGAAAAAACAGCGTAAGGCGCGTACACACGAAGTATACAAGAAGCAAAAGCCTCACCACCGACCCGACAAGAAGAAGCCCACAAAACAACCCAACCTTAAGGCCCCGAGAAACAAACCACAAAAACCCTCAAGGCAAACAACCCTACATCACATGGGTCTTGCCTTTCCTACACCTAGAAGAAATTTTAGAGTCGCGATAATTAACGGAGCTTTGTAGATTCAGAAGCTCTTTCTTGCCCTTAGTCTTCTGACGCTTAATCATTTCTTCCGTAATAGCCCTAAACCTCTCGTTATGCTCCTTAGACGCATTCCACGCATTGGAATCCTATATATATGAGAGCAGTTCAAGATTGTGAGCAAAAGCCTCACCACTGACCCGACAAGAAGAAGCCCACAAAACAACCCACCTTAAGGCCCCGAGAAACAAACCACAAAAACCCTCAAGGCAAACAACCCTACATCACATGGGTCTTGCCTTTCCTACACCTAGAAGAAATTTTGGAGTCCCGATAATTAACGGAGCTTTGTAGATTCAGAAGCTCTTTCTTGCCCTTAGTCTTCTGACGCTTAATCATTTCTTCTGTAATAGCCCTAAAACTCTCGTTATGCTCCTTAGACGCATTCCACGCATTGGAATCCTATATATATGAGAGCAGTTCAAGATTGTGAGTGTGAATCAGTTAACTCTATCTTTGAATTGCTTTATTCAGTTAGGATATGGTGAAAAACAAAATGTGGATGAAGTTGCTTAGAAATTGTATTTTTTATGTTTGCTCGTACTATGACAGTTTGAAAGGGATAGCTAGTTCATATTTACCTTGGGAGGCTATTTGGCATGGGAACCTTCGAAGTTAGCTTTCTTTGTTTGGACCCCAAAGTTGGGGAAAATACTTACAGTTGATATTCTTATAAAATGGAATGTGGACTGGTGTTGTATATGTGAGAGAAATGGTGAGACTGAGGATCATTTGTTACTTCCTTTACTAGTTGCTATAAAGTTATGGTCTTTTATTTTTGTGCCATTTGGTGTGAGATGGGTTATACATACGTCAGTGCTTGCTGTGCTTCAATGTTGGCAAAGTAAACCTAGTTCATACAGGAACCAAGTTTGGAATTCCCTGCGGTTCATGTAGACTATATGGTGGGAAAGTTCATGTAGACTATATGGTGGGAAAGAAATGGGTGGATTTTTGAGGGGCAGGGCTTTCTATTGATAAGTTTAAGTCTGGTTTTGTCCACGTATGAAAGGAAAAAAGTCTGGTTTCGTCAACTATTAATTATTTTGGATGTTATTAGATGTAAATAGTCCATCAACTATACCGAATTTTCGGATTCATTGTAGTCTTGATTGTTATTTTGGGAGAATGCTTTTAGTATGCAGCATCTGTACTAGGTACTTAACACCCCCCCCCCCCCAAAAAAAAAAAAAAAAAAGTTATTATTACCTCTGATATTTGATCAATAAATTTATCTAAAATAATTAGTCAATTTTGGTAGGATGAACTGTGTGAAAAGAGCATCCATTTGCTCTGGATATCAGATATATTGTGGTGTAAGTTTTACAAGTCATATAGTCCATGTGTAACGCCCCCAAACCGCTAAGGGTTAGGTTCGTCCATTTTTATACACCAAACTGCAAAGATTCGTAAGGTCTGCCAACAACCTAGCTAATATACTGAATTATACGAAATAACTGTTTCCGCATTTATTAAAGCTCAGAGTTTTAAAATCTTTATTATTTTTGTTATTAAATTCAGCATATTAGCTAGGTTGTTGGCAGACCTTACGAATCTTTGCAGTTTGGTGTATGAAAATGGACGAACCTAACCCTTAGCGGTTTGGGGGCGCTACACCATGTCCCAGTCCACACTTTTGAACCAATGGGGCTAAATAGAATAATTCTAAATATACATTAACTGTCCATCAAGTGTTCATAAAAACATGATGTGGCTTTTAAAATTATCATTAAGCATGTGATTGATCAAATTGTAATTTTGATCAAATGGTAATTTTAAAAGCCACTTCATTTTTTGATGAACAGTTAATGTACATTTAGACTTACTCTGTTAAACATGATCAACTATAAGATAGAGAAAGATTGATGTTTTTGCTAGATGTAGCAAAATATTGCGCATTCGAGTGCCTAACCTTCAGAATAATTTTTTAACTTAAAAGGAAGGTCAGATGATTGTGAAGGAAAGTAATTTCTCATGTGAGAATCAAGAAGAAAAACATCTGAATTATATGATCTACTGAAGGCTGCATTCATAAAATGCTTATGGCAGCAAATGGTTTATGTTTTATTGCATTAGGTTTCTTCCGCGTCTCATTTTCTATTGAAAGGTTATGGTATATTAGCAAGCCTGAGCTGGTGTTTGTTCTTCTACGTCGGACTGCTGCTCTTCTTTCTTCTTCATTAGTCATTTTCTCTCCCAACTGGTCTTATACTTCTAATCAGTTGCCCTGTGTAAAGTCTAATATTTGTCATCCGTGTGCTCAATCTGAATGTCAAAAAATTTCTATGTTTCACCTCCACTATGATTGTAGGTTTTTGGTCATAATAACCAATGCATGTTGCTTATTGTATTAGGAGATGTTGCAAGAGTGAACGGGCAGCTAGCAGTTTCTCGAGCTTTTGGAGACAAGAACCTCAAAACACATTTACGATCTGATCCCGATATACGATATGCTGATATTGACCCAGATACTGATTTTCTCATACTTGCAAGTGATGGTTTATGGAAGGTGACTCATCTCTCTCTCTCCCTCTCTAAGACATATGGTGGTGCTTATCTTTATTGTTTGTTTTCTATCAATCCAGGTCGTGGCTAATCAAGAGGCAGTTGATATTGCAAAAAAGACAAAGGACCCACAGAGGGCAGCCAAGCAACTAGCTACGGAGGCATTGAAGAGGGACAGTAAGGATGACATCTCCTGCGTCGTAGTCCGTTTCAAGGTGTAAAAGAGGAATAAAAATTACTCTGTAGATTCCCGAATTTGTACATCAAGGGTCTTAAGAGATGGATGCTCACTCTATAGGCCAACGCCAGTTCGGATATCTCATGAAATTCTGCATAAGTTCAGAATGGCTTTAAAATAGGTGGTTATTTATCCCTTTACCATTGTATAAATTTCTTGCGTTTAGGTTGTGTGATTTGATATTTCTTCATTTCTTTGATGTGTAGATTAGTACCATTATTTTTCTTTGTAATTTGCATTGTGGCTTAAAAAGCAGCGTGGAGACTGCCAATAATATATATACAGAACAACTGCATGGGATGTATGCAATTTTTACAATGAACAAAGAATGTATCATAACCTGGAAATGCCCCTACCAGGAATAACTCCCCTCTAGGGTATGCTGAGTAAATGTTGAAGTTGATGGGCAAACTATGCATGCAATTGTGATTATAACAAGTTTAGATCACAAGCTGTTGTTTCTCATGTGCTTAGAGATTGGTTTAATAATTGGGGGATATCACCCTAAAATTTGGTGGCCCTCACTATGTGCTTATGGTTCGATTCCCTCAAAATTGGGGATACGGAGGGTTTTTGCTACATTTCAATTTATTAATTTGTGAAGCTGATTAACGAATTAATATATATATATATATATATGGCATTGCAATACAAATCAGATCTAGGTTTTTTTGAAGTTTTTTCAATTTTTTTTTTCAAAATTCAAACTCAATTGCATTTCCTATGAACTCATCATTCTAGCGTTTCTATGAAACACGTTTAGTTTCAGGTTCCAAACTCTTTATAAAGTAGCATGGTAGTCTACTTACTTATCATAACAGTCACTAAAATATAGATCGCTAAACAACAATAAAGACCCACCCCACTTAAAAAAAAAAAAGAGGAGAAAAGAAAAGAGATCCTCAGATATATCCCCCCTTCAATTGACATGGCGGAAAAGCTCATAGTGGGTGATTTGCCGTATTATACTCTTTTCTTCTTTTCTTTTTTCTTTTTTCTTTTTTCTTTTTCTTTTTTTTTTTTTTTTTTTTTTTTTTTTTTTAATTTTGCTCTCTTCACGATTTTAATTTCTTATATATAAAAGTGACGATTTTACTTTTTTTAAGGCAAGTCAGTTTATATCTAATTTTGCATCGACTTTTAGATATTGGAAATTGTTTTATATAACAATTTAATCTTTTTTTTTTTTTTAACCAAATTAATTCTTTAAGATATTATTAAATTTTTTTTTTCTGCTCAATACTATTTGTTATTATCATTTTTTTGATCATCGTATATGTTATATGTTTCAATGGTCATTCTATATAATCGAATTTGTAATCAATTAATCCATTAAACAAGAAGTAGTCAATTGTTCAATCAAGACGCTGGATAGAAAATGTATTCAAAGTGAGTCATGATTGAGTACATATGTTTATATTTTTAATCATATAAATTTATGGTAAAGTAATCGAGAATGTGGAGGACAAAATAATTATGGTACTGAAACTCAAAGAAACTCCAATTATCTTTTGAGTGCTATTAGAGGTACTAAAGGTTTTATTATAAGCCTCTTATAAATTAGCGTGACATTCTACGTGGTATTGCTACATCAACCATTAAACTGACGTGGCAGTCCACGAAGCACCCGCACCGATGATGTCAACCATCTTGTGTCCTCATAAGGAGATAATGTACAGGCCAGTATTGCTGAGAGGGGTTGATTTGCAAGACAAATAACATAGGTTTTGGGGGTTAAGTAAAGCACATAAACAAAAACATAGAAAAAGGAAAAGGAAAAGCACGAAGGAAATGGCTTAACGCATTTTCAGCTCATTTATCTCTCATTTATCTTATTTCAAATGAAAACTTCTCTTCTCTCTCTAAGGGTTTACACCCAAACCCTAGATCTTGGTATTATGAAGCTTCCAAACTCAAATCTGACACCGAAAACGCAATCCTTAGCATAAAATCGTTGTTTTCACTTATTAGTTTGAGGTAAATCTATAAACCTTAGTTTTCCTTAGATTTTGTGTATTCCATATAGTTTGAGCTTAATCTCTCAAATTTCTCTAGGAATTTTGTGTTTAAAGGTGTTTTAGACAACTCTCAAGCACTGGGTTTATCTTTGGTGAGAAATCAAGGTAAGATCCAAACCATAGATTTTGTTTTAAGTATTGTAAATTGGTGATTTTGATGTTTTAACTCTAAGATTTCTTATGGATTAGTGTTATTAGTCATTGGGTTATCAAATGGAACCCTATTCTATGAGTTTCCATGGGTTATGGCTCTTGAGGCAAATCAAGAACCTAAGTGCGATTTTGAGTTAGAAATGTTTTGGGTTAGTTGTAATGTGTTATTGCAATGTGTAATGCAGTAGTACATTGCAAGGCTTACGTTGGGAATTACTTCTTAAGCCATCAATCAAGAAGCCAAGTGAGTATTTAACTCACTGAGAAAAAATACTAAGTACGTTTGGGTGTTCAATTTTTTGAAATCATAATTCGATTATTATTTATGTGCAAATTTCAAGGTAAAAAAAAAAAAACACGTTTGGATATTGAGTAGAATTTAAATTTTATTTGAAATCATGTTTGAGTGAAAGTTGTATGAGATTATTTTTTCACGGAAAACTATGATAGCAAATGATTAGAGTAATGAAAATTAGTGTGAAATAATAATTGAAATAATTATTATTTAATATAAATAAATATGAATAATTATTATTGAATTTAAATAATTATTATTTTCAATCAAATCTTTGAAAACGTGTGCATTTTTTTGCAAATGGATCTCAAAGATAATGCGTCAGATCATTATGTAAAGCATTAACGTCAAATGGGTCCCACGCCTTGGAATTCGATTTTTTTTAAAAAAATCATATGGGAATTCGGGTTAAGAAAACGGGCAGTATTTGGGTTGTATTAAACTCGAATACTGTAGCAAGTTGAAAAAAGAATTCAACTTGCATCCAAATGTCTCGTAAGTTTTGTAGTTATATGATATTACAAAATGTTATATTTGCTTAAATTCAAGCCGATCATATTTTGTTATGATATGTATTTTATAAATGCTTTCAATACCTTGAATTATGTTGAGATGTAGCTTGATGATAGTTTATGAGTTTTAAAGTATGTTTTATGGAAATTGAGAATTGAAATATGATTTATAAGTTTCATGATGAGTTATGGATTTCATGATGCATTTGAAAAATTTGAAGAAGGGGGCCTAAACAAAACAACAAGCCCAGAAATTTCAATCTTTGTCTTTGACTGGCAAGCTTCTCGCCTTCTTGATCTAGCTCCATCAAAAGCGATCTCACTTTCCATTATGATCGGGACAATTTTGCTGCGTCTCATGTTAACAAAAAGGATCTCCAAATAAATGAATTTTCTAGCATTTGACTCTACACCATTGAAGAATTTAGTGGCACACTCGAAAAATAACCCCAAAAGTCGAGGGAATGCTTGGATAATTGGTTTATATAGATCCTTCCTGGGTGAGACCATACATAAAAATGACATTGCCATAAACTGACAAGGTAATATTTCCATTTATTCATCAGAAGAAGCATATCTTTTGAAGCTAGAATTTATTTTCCTTGATATCTAACATAATGAATGAAAGGATCCTTGAGGAAGCATAAGATTCCCCGAAAATCTTTAACAAAGACTTCGACAAGATCTTCCATTTTTCTATGTAAATAGATTCACTTAGTGGGGAATTTTCCGCAATGGCCAAAAGCCTGACGGAGCAATGCCGCGCGGAGGTAGAAGGCCTACGGGTCGTGAACTTCTTTTCCTGGAGAAGCAATGACAGTATCTGGGGAATTGTAACACCCCACCTTTTACAAAAATACGTAAGTGAAAATTTGAACTTTTCACGTGACATTACGACATCATCAGAGTTAAGATTTGGCAGCGGAATATAAATATATCCAACAGACTTGGAATTAAATAACACATCAGAGCTTCTAACTAAAATACTTCGAAATTGATTAAAGAGTGTAATTACACAGAAAATAATACTTGTGCCACATACAGCACAGATAATCTACAACTAACATATTTCTAGCACCATTATTACAAACCAATAGAAATATAAATGTTGTTTCTGAATATTAACATAAAGAACCATAACATAGTAGTCCACAAAAAGGGAGGCAACCTAGCCTCAAACATCGTCATCAGGATCCACCTAAGAGTCTAGTTAATCCTGATATTCCTCCTTCTTTTACCTATATTAATAAATAATACAGATAGAGACAGTAACACCAAAATACTTAAGTGAGTCCGCTGTTTCCAATAATATAATGAATTCTGATTTATTTAATAAATGCAACATAATGCAAGTATGGCTTTATAATCACAGGGATACGCAATATATGATCCATGGTAGCTAATCATAGCCATAGATTGAATATAAACATAATCATAAAGCAGTAATATGACAGTTTTAAATGCAGAGTTTTAGGTATTTTCCTTTTTAAACTCCTCTATTGGCCTAGGCACGGTTAGCGTCTTATTTGAAGCCTGGGCTTCCTCACTTTAACTTTTAATTATATTCTTTGGGAGCCTAGGCTCCTGGAAACCTGGGTCTTCCCTGGTGACCTAAGTACACCGGTTTTTGTATTTATTATTCTCTTTTTCGGTATTTCTACATTCACTGCACCTAGGCAACCAGTAAATCGTCATGTACCACTATGGATCTAGATCCACAGCTTGTTATTAAATAAATTATTAAAATAATAAAATATGCAAAGTCACATGCCCAAACAAGTAAATAAAACAGTAAACACAATATTATAGGAAAAATCTACTAGCTTCGTCCTCAGTAAGTATAAAGATACTTACCGTTTCCCCTCCAAAGATTATCCACAGAAGCTGCATAATTATATCCATGCATTAATAGACTAGTAAATCATACTAGGTGAATCTATTTATTTCTTTATTTCAAATTATTATTTCTCCAGACATCACAACGGCTATGCATATAATAGTTATATAAATATAGTCTTATCATTATATTTTACACCAACAAATAAAATAATCATTTTGTATTAATAAAATAGATGGCACAACAGTATAAAATATTGATATTCTTTTTTATCGTTTTTGATCTCTAAATAATGTAATGTTGTTTGGACATTATAATGGCATATAAAATGGATTAATTATAATGCCACATATTTTATGCGGGCATTATAATAGCATTTATAAATAATAACAAAAATATCTCTTTTTAATAAAAATTGCCCTTTTCACTTTTAAATCATATTAGCATAATATTTCTTTTTAGACATAACAATTAATATAACTAATTGCCAAAGTTATAAAATAATCCTAATTTTATCCTTTTATAAAAATTTGACAGAATAACGGCATTAATATATTGAATGCATAAAAATACTTAAAAATATTTGGTCAGCGTAACGGGGCTTTTGTAAAATAGTGACTTTTAATTCGGGCATTATAACGGCATATTTTTATATTTAATAACTCCACTTTGAAAATCCTGTTTGAAAACTAGCATTAAAACGTTAGATTAAAAACTCATAAAATTAACAATATTAAAAACAAAACTTTATTTAAACTACATATCATTTTCTTTTCTTTTTTTCTTTTTCTTTTCTTTCTTTTTCCTCCTTTCTTATTCTTTTCTTTCTTCTTCTGCAGGTAGAGCCGAGAGACAGAGATGGAGAAAGAGAGAAGAAGAGATTGGGAGAAAAAGAGACTTACCCACGAGAGAGAGAGAGAGAGAGAGAGAGAGAGAGAGAGAGAGAGAGAGAGAGAGAGAGATTTTGAGAGAGATTGGGAGAGAAATTAGAGAAGTTGAGAGAGAGATGTTGTCCGATTGAAGGGAGAGGTGGGTTCCTTATATAGTGAATTGGACGGCCCAGATCACTCTAAAATGATCGTATCCAATGGCTGGGATGAAGATTTGAGGAGATTTGGTATTAAAAATTGAATCCTAGATGATTCGGTGCATGAATCTATTTTTCACAGAAAGTCGATTGATCGATTTCTAAGTCGATCGATCTACTTGAACAATGTGTTGATCGATCTACTTGAACAATAGGTCGATCGATCTATTTTTTACACTATAAAATAGCGATCGATCGATCTATTATACTTGGCCAAATTTTCACTCGTTTCAGCACCTATATAACTAAATCGCTCAATCGATTAAAATAATCAATAGATCGATTTCAGCTTCTAATAAAGGTTTGATTCCTTAATCCGATCGGTCTTAAGACATTAAACAATCGCTCGATCGATTCTATAATCGATCGATCGAATTAGACTTGGTCTAATTTCTTATCTATTTTAACTCCTATACACTTATACATATATTTCTAATAAATATTTAATCTCTTAAATATTTATATTTATCTAGATGAATATTTATTCCACAAATATTCATATGTATGTTATTCCTATGATTATGCCTTAAATCATCTTTTAAGATATTTTATTCAATATCTTAAAATACGGAGTATTACAAGAATAAGCATCGGCTAACTCTGTGCCAGCAGTCACGGTAATACAACCCCGTTACATGAAATGCGCCAAACCCAAAACAGGCCAGCTTTGAAAGAAATAAATGAATTCCAAAAATCTTAGGTAAATCCAAAGAAGATTGCTAAGGTCAGGAATATAGTAATAGATTTAGGTCTTTCTCTTCCCTAAGGACACTACTTTTTCCAAGTGAATAAGCGGTCTCCCTTCCGTGTGCTCCTAGCTCGACAAGTTGTGTTCGGGGGGTAGCTATTGTCTATCGTTGGCCTTTATGGTAGAATCAGTCGGGGGCTTGAGAGGCGGCGGTTTACCCAGTGGCAGATGTCAGCGGTTCGAGTCCGCTTATCTCCAACTCGTGAAGTGGTTATTCTATTCTAAGTAATGACGAACTTGTTATTCTTAACTCTTGGGTTCAAGAATTCCTATATAACTTAAGCGGCACAATAAAAGCTTTTTCAATTATTTTATTAATTGATTTATGTATAGGATTCCATTCGCCCCAAAGCATAAATGGCTGGGAATTCACATTCTCATCATCTTTGGTAAAATCAAGCCCACCATGGAGACATTCATAAACTGCTCTACTGTAATTCTTAACAGATAATCTGAATTTAGGCTTAATAGTACATCCCAATAGGGGGCGTCCATACTTGTTTAATTTATCTCTCTCAACTTGGATGCCGTGAGGCGGGCCTTGGAAAGTTTTAGAATAAGCAGGAGGGATTCGCAAATCCTCCAGACGTAGAGCACGCAGGGCCTTGAATACAAATACATTACCCACAATGGAAGTAAACGTGTTAGGGATCTTAGTTATTAACTGTTCATTCTTAGTTTTCATAATGAATATAAATATAGAAAAGAATTGTAGAATAGAATTTAAAAGAAATATTTGAATGAATAGATTGTAGAACATAACAATTAATACTCTAAAAATAATTTAATAATTCTAATTAGATTAGAATCTTATTCTACATTGGAATCTTACTTAATTATTATAATTTGAGATATAGATAGATTCTAAGTTATACATTATTCTTTGAAAGAATTTAGAATTTTTAAATAATTTAAATAATTCGATCAATTATAAATTAATAAATTTAATTAATAAATTTCATTTTTTAGATATGAAATAATATGATGTTAAATGATGCATGAGTATGTGAAAGCATTGACACAATAATTATGTGCCACGAAAGCACAAGAATGTACATGGAACGAATCGCAGAACTCAAGACCGTTTGGCTGCGTACCCCTCTGCACCATGAAACAAGACCCTTGGGCTGCGTACCCCTTGACACCATGAAACAAGACCCTTGGGTTGCGTACCTCTAGGCACTATGAAATGAAAGACCGTTCGGCGGTGTACCCCTCGGCACCATGAAACAAGACCCTTAGGCTGCGTACCCCTGAGCACTATGAAACGAAAGACTGTTGGGTTGCGTACCCCTCTGCACCAAGATGTGGCGAAAACAAATGAAAAGCATGCATAGCTCGACGATGATATATGACATGATTTGTGATATATCAATATGTTTATGTGTTTGAACGGAACAAAGCATATATATATATATATATATCATTACAGCTATAATGCATATAATGATTTATGTGGACTTTCATGCTAGAGGTACCTATATGCCTATGAGTTTGAATAGGACAGAATATATGTATATCATTACAGATAGATTGCATATGATGATTTATATGTGATGTTATGCTTAGATGTACACGTATGCTTGTATTTCTCAGAGGTTTGGAAAGCTTGTATACAAGTATAGCTGAGTCACATGATATATATATATATAATGTTGTTGATGGGTTTATATATAGGTGCTTTCGAGCAGGAGATTGGAACACGTGTATATATTCACATCTATGTAGTATGATTTTACATGTTGAATCATTATTCCACCTATGCGGACGTAGCAACCACGATGATGTTTGGGTTGCAAGTACCATAGATGTCGATGAGGACCTTGTGGCTCTGTATTTGAGATATTACGACTGAGACATACTACATTGATTGCTTGTGTCAGACTTGTGGATAGTCCACTTTTGCATAGTTTTTGTATATGGCAATGTGTCGCATGTGGCACCTCCTTTTATATAGCCATTCTTTTGGTATGTAAACATTATTTGATTAAGCCTTAAATAGATAAACAACTCAATGACTATGATGTTGTAATTATTTTATTTTAGTCAATGATTAGAAGTTCTACTGCTACAGAATTATTCTCTGATATGTTATGCACATGTATGAGATGTGTGGTGTTGATGTTGGATTATGACTAATTGTCATGCCACTGTGATTATCTGTTTTGTATATAAAAAAAAAAAAAAAAAAAAGGGTTGACATAAAGATCATGAGCTCAAGCTAGACAATAGTAAAGCATAAGGTATAAGATATGATACGAATGTTACGTAAAATTGTAAAGTGAGCAACATGATATGTAAAGTTGATAGTTATAAGGATTGTCTTGTAAGGAACATTAGATTTGATAAGTTGTTGAATTCTCACAATAATTTATAGTCGATTAGAGCTCTAACGAACTTGTATGCATGTAGCATAAAAGTTTTAAATTTATCTGCTGCTCTGTTTTATTGTTTACATATTTGTCGTATTTTTACTGCATAAGGTAAAATAAAAAACTTGAAGGTCAAAGAGTAAGAGTAGCATGCCCAAATATATTATTTTCTTGGAAATATTAATTTAGGGCGTTACAAGATGGCATCAAAGCAAATCAGCTCTATAGACTCTAGGTGTCAATTGTTATCAAGCAAGAAAATATGATCTTAGGAATTGATTCACGCTAGACAATAGGCCAAAGATGATCATAAGAGGAAAGACTTAAGGCATAATAGATTTCATAGTATAGTTTATAGTATGTAACTAAAAATAATATTATAAGCTGAATTAAAGTTACCATGCCACCACCGCCACTAGGATAAGGCAATGGGAGGAACAAGAATGGTGTAAGGTGGCGCTACTACTATTACTCATAATATTGCAACAAAAAATGATTTATTTTTTTTTTTTAAAAAAAATGTTCTACTACTTGGCATAAACATAAAGTCATTAGAGCACTAACCATAATACATTGTATGTATACACAGTCACATAATCACATCTTTCTTTCAACTTACAACTCTAATTATACATCATGTTCTATTAAATTATACTTAGCTTTACAAAATAAAAATTTAAGGAAATCAAAATATACCATCGAAGCTTTAGTCTCCTGTTCCCACGATTTTGCTCATCCTTTACCTTAAGCTGCTCAATTTCTGTAAAACAATGTTTTACAAGTGGAAGGATGAGTCCACGGCTTAGTAAGTAAAGAAATCCAAAAAAATGCATGAGTGACGTGTGCCTTTATTTTGATAAAAACTTCACTCCTTGTACCAGGCCCAGCTGAATAGATTTTGAGGCCTAAGGTGATAAATTTAGGTGGGGCCTTTTTTATATTTAAATATTTATTTTTTTTCGGAACAAGTTGCAAAATTCATCTTTGTTAGGAGACATTTAATTTCAACTGATGTCATATTTTGTGTTGAGCTATATATAATTCTTTTTAGGGATAACTTCACAAAAAGGTATCGAATTATACTCGTTTTAGACGGAAGCCTACCAAACTAGCAAAGGTCTCAAACTGGGGTAGCCAAGTATCCAAAACTCTCACTTAAGAGTATTCTGTCAAGATTCGCTATTAAATCCTGATGGAGCCCGACTCACATGCCTAACACGTGTTTTTTTAAACCTGATATACCCGTTTTGCCACTCACCTAAACAGATAAAGTAACCGTTATACTCCCTAGCCAACCCCTTTGTCCTAACAATACACATTAAAGCTTTCTCTGGTTTTTTGAAGAGCTTCGTCCCAACAGCATCATGAAAGGTGGGTTTTATTTGTAGCCACTTTCTTCCGAAAGCTTCACTAATATTTTGGTTCATCAAGAAGACCCAGGTGAGCAATAAAGGCGATGGCAGTGAAATGGAGCCTATGTCCGACAGTGAATCAAGCCAATCAAGATCTAACGGTCCACCGTGAAAATGTGGAATGAAAACATCATCGTGGACATCCTTCACCATAAATAATTTTGGTAGGAGGTTTTTTTCTTGTGTAAATTACAAGGTGAGAAGTATTTGTTAATTTTCCCTACTTTTTTTCTTTAGGGTTCTATCTCTGCTTGCCCATGATGTGGTTGATTTTATTTCCGATTATGCAACAAGAAGATGTGAAATGTGATTATTTTAAATAGCGTGATCTTGAAATCTGCGTGTACGGTTAAAGAGTTGGGTTGAGGTTGAGGGAGTGGCACGAGTTTGAAGGCTGAACAGGAATTGAGTCGAACAAAGATCTCGGATGAAGTGGATAAATACAAGAATGAAGCTAAGAGATGCAAGAATGAAGCTAATAAACACAAGAATGAAGCTGAGAAATACAAGTCCAAACTAGGTAGACAGAAGAAGAAGTTTCGGTCAGTAGAGAGGAAGTACCAATTTGCATTAGTTTGTTCATGGTGAATTTATGTTGTTGCTTGTATATCCTTCTTCTAACATAGAGTGCAATGCATCAAGGATGATGTTGCATTGAAACATTAAGAAATTGTATAATGACCGATTGAGTTGATTTTGTAATACCTTGTAATGTTGTGACTATTGGACCAATTTTGTAATGGTCGAAGTTTTGGAAGCACTAGTATTTTGTAATGTTGTTGTTGATGTTAAGAAGCAATTCCTTGATGTTGATGTTGTAATTGTTGCTCATTTTGGTATAACTTTGTAATGCTCCAAACCTTATGGCAATTGTTGTCCAAGTTTATTTTAGTAAAACTTGTAAATGTACCAATTGTTGTTTAGGTACCAAATTGGAATAATGGTGTTCCTGCACAAATGAATACAATGCTGCAAAATCATTTGGCACCAATGAAAGCAAATGGGTAGCAACATCATTACCAAATTGGTAGAATGATGTTCCTACACAAATGCCCTTCCAAAAACCTGCAAAAGCTAGACTAAAAGATCTATCTACTTGCATACTCCATATATTTTATATTCATCCAAGTACATAATACAAAAGTTAGACTCATCCAAATGCTGCAAAAGTATTTGGCACCAATGATGGGCAGCAACATCATTACATATAAAAAGTATCACCTTGTATGCATAAACTAGAAAGGGTAACATCACAACCTAATCAAATAAGCGTAAGTAATAAATTTCTTCAATCACAATCACACTCCACTTAAATTGCTTCTCCAAAACTAACACAAGTCAAACTACAACAATACACATCAAACAATTGATGCCTTTCCAAAAAATAGTATATAACCAAATAGTAGCATAAGTAATAAATAAATTAGAAAAAACATTAACATCACAGTTGATACCCTTCCAAAATATAATTACATAACCATATTGTTCATACCCTTCCAATCCAAAATACACATCATAACCATGTTGTTCATGTCCTTCCAAAATATACAACACACATAAAACATTAACATCAAACTTGCCAAATCTTCTTCTTCCCTTTGTCATTTTTGCTTGCAGCTCCTTCAAAACCAAGTGAAGAAATGTCAGTAGATGTTGCTTTTGATTTGCTTATGTCAAAATCAAGGGTGCAACTCTGAAAGTTATGCTACATGCACTTTTGGGAGGACCCCATGAGCATCTTGGTCCACTTCCTGGAATTTTGAGTGATCCAGTAGGGTTCCTAGTGAGATCAACAAGAAACTTTCCTTTGCTGTTTGGGTTCTTAGTTTGTGAAACACCTGATCTTAATCTTGCAGATACTCTTGTCCTAGTGGCCAAACCGAGAGTGCCCTTCTTCCTACTATAAGGTGCAACATAATCTACCCTAGCATTTTTCTCCCTCCTGCTTGGTGTGGTAGTGGCAGTGGCAGTGGCAATGCTTGCACTCCTTCCTCTAGTACTTTGTTTAGACCTTGAATTGGGAACGAGAATTTCCTTTGCTAGGGAGCAGTTCAGAGAGTATGTATAAGGCTCTGAGCCGGAACTAACTGAAAGAAAGAGGTCCATTGACGTGGCCTGACTCATCGAAAAACTATTCCTATGTTTAAGTCCCTACTAATTTAGAAGAATTCATATACTAAAAAATGTATTATTATCGCTTAGCGCATGTGCTAAGGCTATGTTGAACTAATTTGAAAAGTGAAAGTAAAAAAAAAGCATAAACAATTCTCAATGCCCTTACAAGGTAATGATGAGTTAAACTACTTGTGTTGGCATGGAAGTTAGCCCAATAAACTGATGCAGTGCTTGCACTCTCTCCTCTTGTCCTCTTTTGACGTTTACTCCATGTTGGTTCAGTAGGATTTTACCCACATATGGGGCACTCTGTATTGGTGTAATAGAATGATTCACAAATGGGGCACTTGATACTGGTGCAATAGAATGAACCACAGGTGGGGCACTAGAGGAGCCACCCAACTACAAAAACAAATGAACAACAAAATATAATAACATATAATTAGATTACCAAAGTGAAATAGGCAAAAAAATGCACAACTTACCATATCAAGATTGCAGTCAGTATCTGCTGCATGTTCTCTATAGAAAGATCTCTTACATTCTTGTATTTCATCATGCCTCTTCCTTACAGTACATGTTCTTGTATTGTGATCATATTTCTTCCACTTTCCACATTGGTTCTTCTTGCCACCCTTTCTCACTGTGTATGGATTTAATGTCTCATCAGCCCCTTTATTTCTCAATTTTTTAGGTCTCCCTGTAGTTGCTCTTGCCTTAGGTGGTTCAATGATGGGTTGATTTGTCCTGACCCATTGCTCTTCACTTGGCACAGGATAGATGATGGGTGCGTATACCTTTAAGTACATCTCATTGCCAAAATATGGACTCAAATAATTCTCAGGGTTGCCTCCACCATACCATATTGTTGAGTTGACATGAGCACATGGGATACCAGATACATTCCACTTTCTACACCCACATGTCTTGGGCAGTAAATTTACCACATACCTTCTCCATTTGCACTCAACTTCAAATAAACCATCACCAGCATATGTACACCAACAATGGTCGGCCTCATCTTCCTCTATCTTCAACTTCTCCTTAATTTTTGACCCCCACATTCCCCTCCATTGCATTGATATCCTTTCTTTTCCTCTAGTACCTTTTCACTAAATTTGACCTAATTCCTTCCAACATTGTCAAGATGGTCTTATCTTGGAATTTGGTGATCCAAGCATTGAAGCACTCAGTCAAATTGTTGTGTAGGAGGTCACACTCTGCATTGGTGTTGAACCATCCCTTGCACCAAGTTCTAGGGTCAAACTTTTGAAGGTACTCGTATGCTTTCTGATTAAGGCCCTTAAGCTCCTCCATTACAGTATAGAAGTCATTCTGTATGTAAGATGAAGCAGCTCTCCATAGCATGTCCTTTAGTAACACCCCCCGGTGACCATTTCTAAAATTGGCATACAAGTGTCGCACATAAATACAATGCTCAGCATTAGGACACACCTCTTAAAGGCTTGGTACGAGGCCCTGCACACATGAAAACCAAATACATAATGAATTGCATTAACCTACCAAATCATCTACAAGAGATGTCCACCATAAACAAAAACAATGGAGAGATACTTACCTTTTATCTATCTAAAATGAAAGTCCACCCATGTGGACTACTAGGGCCAAGATCTGCCAATAATGCCTCGAGAAACCATGTCCAACTATCTTTGGTCATTACCTCTATCACCGCCATAGATATTGGGTACATATTATTATTGGCATCCCTTCCAATAGCTACCATTAATTGTACCTTGTAAACCCCCTTCAAGAAGCAAGCATCAAAGCCTATCACAAGCCTACACCTATCTCTGAAACCTTTCTCATGGCTACCATAGATATGTACATCCTTTGGAATCTATTAGGCACTTCGAGCATAGGTCTCTCAACCATCAAAAGTACACAACTCCCAACATTTGTGCTTCTAATTGTTGCACAGTAGTCTCATTAACGATAGTATTACTCACCCAACTTTCCATAAATGATATCTTGTGCCTTCTTCCTAGCTGTATACAAGGAACTCTTGTGGATATCAACATTCCACATCTTCATTACCTTTTTCTTAAGGACTTCTATAGGCATGTTTGGCTGATCCCTAAAAATAACCATGCACCACTCAGCTATCCAATTCGAAATGATCAAGTGATTCTTGTATCTCCTGTTTAGGCCTAATTGAAATTATCATGAATGCCGACTCATTTTTCAACTGCCTTCCATAAACTCTGTAATTACATTTATTGTCTGCACACACTACAATGAGTTTCGTCCTTGAATTCTTTTGGTAAGCCAAGTCCTTCCCCTTCAATATATTGGCCTGTTTAATAACTTTTCTAAACTCATACCCATCCTCAAAAGTGTTACTTGGCTGTAAAATAGGATTTCCCAAATCGGATTAATTAAATGGCACCCCCTTGTCGACACACGGCTATTTTGAAGAATCAACCTCAGCCTCACCATCTTCATTACTAGCACGAGGAGAGATCAGTATATCACTTCGTGACATTTCTGAATCAGCCTCATCCTCTCTCTCTTCATCACCATCTTCTATGGCCTAATCTTCCTCTTCAGCTACACCATCTTTTGCTAATAATCCCACCTCTTCACCTAAACCAATTGTTAGTTCTACTAGTTCTACTCCCACCTCTTGATCTACTCCTACTTCAGGTTCTAATCCTACATCTTCATCTAATCCCACTCCGGCATCTCCATACTCTATATGGTCATCACCATCTAATTCAAAGGCATCGGAGTCATCACTTAGAACCTAATCCCAATATGCGTCACTTCTATATATAGTATGTCTCTCATATTTTTCTTCCTCTTCCTCATCAACACTATACTCTTCTCCATGTACATCTACATCTACATCTACATCTACATCAACTACACCAAACACAACCAAATATAACTCTTCAAGTCCATGCCCATTATGGTGCTCCACTATTTCAAGGACATCATAGTCAGAAGACAAAAGTCGTAGCCCTTCATCTACACTCTTGGTAGGTATATTGTAATAAAATAGGTGTAACATCCGAGATATTGATAAAGTGTTTAAAATGTAAATAAGAATAACTAAATGATTAGAATTAGTAAAATGTCAAGAAAATAGACTCGGTTGGATGTTCTGTGTGTTGCATCCGCAACACCGTCCGAACGCCAATGAGGACGCTGGAGTCAGTGTGTGCCCCGTCTGTAGTCTGTCTAGACCATGTTGCAGACCCTAAGGTCAGTGAGTTATCATTCGCTGACTGTCCGGATGCTCTTGGGGACACTCAAGTCTGTAGGTTCGTGTTCGCAACCCGTCGGGACTCTCTTGAGGACGCCTGTGATTTAGAATGCACGCATCTGGACGCTCACTTAACTCATCCGGACGGCACCCGAGATAAATGCGAGAATGAGTCTTTTGGACTCATTTTCGTTGGATCTCTTCCCCTCTTCACATTTTCCCTAAATGTTTTCATAGAAAACCTTAGATCTACAAAGATCCAAGCCTCCAACCTCAAATTTAACCCTGGAAACGTATCTACGAAGCCCGATTTACGTTTCTACCGATTGGTTTAAGGTAATTTTGTAAACTCATGTTCTTTGAGATTTTGGGTTGAATCTTGAAGTGTTTGAGTTTGATCTTGTTTATTCTTTAGGATTTGCACGATTTGGAGCTTCCTAAAGATTCTCTAGGTGTTTGGTTGCATTTGGGAGGAATTTAGTAAGTTCCCTAAAACCCTAACTTTTGGATATGAGTCTAGATTGTGTTTGCATGTGCCTAACCCTAAGTAAATCTTATGGGTTAATGTTATTTGTATTGGGTTAGTATTTTAGGTTAATAGGTATTTGATTTGAACCTTAGAAATTCTATAGGTTTTCCATAGGTCTAACTATTGAGCAATTTAAGAGCTAAGTGTAAGTCTAGTATTAGAAAATGCTAAGCATTATGCAATGTGTTAATGTACAGTAGCGCATTGTAAGGCACTATCTAGGAAACCTAGTCGAGCTTGTTATTTGCACAACCAAGGTGAGTATTCTACTCACTAAGAAAACGATATTATTTTTATATATTTTATAGAAATGCAAATAATATGTTGTTTTTCATATCGAACCGACATTATGTTAATTATTTGTTTTGGATATTTTGAGTAATTTCAATTATGTTGAGATATATCAATGATTGTTACGAGAGCTTAGATTTGAATGTGAAATATGACTTGAATATTGATTTTGTATGTTTTATTGCCTGCTGGCTGCTGTTGTTGGGATTTAAATTGAGAAATTGAGATATTGAATTATTTACAATTTTATGAGAATATTGTTTGTCAAGAGCATGATCATGAAATCTAAATTTATATTGAATTGAGCATAAAGCATAAGCATGGATGTGAGATAATTGCATAAGACATTATAAGAATCCCGGCAATCCTCCAACATTATACAAAGGGACAAGTCTATGAGGGCAAGCCCCTCGATGCTGCAAACAGAATCTTAACAGCATTGTGAGGACAAGTCATCAGGAGGAGTGAGTTGCAAGCTTCTCACTACCTCGGGGCAAGTCCCATAGTGTTGAATAAGTGTACACGAAAAGATATCCTTGAAGCCTTAGGGACAAGTCCCAGAGTGAAATAAAATATAAACATGAGCATGCATATCATTGTTTAACTGAAGTATTTAAATTGTTTTCATGATATGTAGTAGTTTTCATGCTAGACATATTTATATGCCTATGAGACTAATGGGAACAACACATATGTATATGTTATGGTTGGATTGCATAATTGTTTTAAAAGCATTGAGCTCTGAATATACATGAATGTTCACGTTGCCCAGAATTAGAAATGCTAATGTCTTGGTATAGATAGGCGAACTATCATTTGTTTTTCAGCAGAGATGTCCTTGCATAATAAAGTTTCACTCATGTGCATGCATGACCGAAGTGGTGCATCAAAGGCACCAAGCTTCAATGTACTTAGATACGGTGTTGCATAATCCTGGAAATGCGAGTATCCTTGTATAGTCGAGTAAGATGCCATTGTTTTCTTACTTAAGGCCAATGTGTATGCGTGAACCCGTAATGGAGTAATCACGTGCACGTATGTTTGAGTTACCGATCATAAAAGTATTATTGTAGATGGGTTTATATGTAGATGTTTCCAAGGTGGGATGACTAGAACTTTTACATATGTTCACAGCTGCATAGTCTGCTTTAGTATTTTCTTAAAAGTCGGTGTTTACTGTATCAACTACAAGTGGTTTTCAAGAAACAGATATTTATAAAAATGAGTAGCTATTATTGTAGACGTAAGACTAAAGGCAAGTTGGTTCTTTGCGAAAACTCAGTGATTATTATACTACTGAGGTTTCGGTATTATGTACTAAGATGGTGAACTCATAATTTCACATGTGCAGATGTGGTTAACCCCACAACCGTACAGATATTGATGCTTTGGCTCAAGTTTTGCGGATGTAGATGATGACCCGTTTGCTAAGTGTTTGGGATGCTATGATTGGAGCACTTTGCGACAATCATATGTCACGGACTCATGGATAGTCCACATTTTGTAATTGTTTTGTATATGGCTCGTGTCCTATGTAACACATGTATCTTGTAGAGCCATCCATTGTTATGTAATTAGACTAATGTGATGTTGAAACTTTAAACATATAGACTTGTAAATAGCTCTTATTGTTGCAATCAACGGTTATGTATATATAGATGTGTTTCAGCTATTGATATGCATACAATATGATTCTATGAACCAGGACTAAAGAGCATAGATCGGGTTTTATAATAATTAATCACTAATCAGAGCATAAATCAGAAAGCAAAAAATTTACTTACAAGATGAACCAGAAAGCATTAAAAATATAAGGTTTTATAATCATTAATAAGGCTAAAAATATATACAAGACAACAAATTAAAATAACCTTAGAGTCAGTATGTTGTTGTATGTGGATGCAGGTTTGTGGCTTGAAGAGTTGAAAAATGAAATCAAATAGAGAAAGATTGAACGGTTGTCCCCTAAAAGGTGAAAAATCATGCATAACATTAACATTAGAGCTTAGAGATACTGAAAAATAACTACTAATTGAAAGAAAAATCGTAAGAAAATCGAAGGGTATATTTAACAAAACTACTTACCTAGCTTGTAGACTTGTAGTCTTTTTCAAGATTCAAGAGACAGGATGTGGGACTGTGGGTTCTCCATTCGAACCATTCAAAATGCTTTCCCTCTCGATTTTTTATGGAAGAAAATTGAGAGAATAAGGGATTCGGGAAACAAGGAATAACCAGATCCAAATGAATGAAATCAGTAGAATAAAACCCTAGTACATGATGTGTAGAGCTTGGTTTGCCTCTACTATCAATATGGGTGAGAAGGGCATGAGAGAAATGCAAAATTGGGGATATGGTAGTGTGATGGGATAGCTAATCAGCCATCACTTCTATACCTCTGGTTCCAATCCGACGAAAAAGGTTTCAAAGCTTTTTAGACTCTCAAAACCAAATCATTAAATTTAATCTCGGTCCATGTGCGCTAAAAACGGGAAAGGCGGAAATTGAAAAGCCTTTCAAGTTTTTTTTTTTAAAAAAAAATATCTCCACCATGCGCAATTACTGATGAGCTCAGCTGCACGTTGCCCTATAAGCAATCTTGACCGTGGATTAAATGAGATTTTTTTGATGATTTATTGAAACTCGTTGGATCTGGGTGCGCTCATGTACATGCAGAACACGAAATCATTTCCAAATATGTTTATGTCTTACGATTACAGCTTGAAATTAATGAGATTCCACCAAAACCCATTGTTTTGGTTGAAATTAGTTGCAAAAAATTAAACAAATGCCTAGGGTCTCAAAACGAATCGTTTTTATGCTATAAGTTAATTATACATTTATCTATTATTCTTAATCATAATTACACTTAATCATAGGATCAAAGCCTAAAATTTATAATTATATTTAAACTAATAAACTATAATATAAATTCATAATAATCATATATTCATACTTATTTATTATTTTTTAATTTTTTTTACAATTAATTATCATTTTATACTAAAGCTAGAAGTATTATTGTATATTTGTATTAATCAAAAATATATGCTTATTGTATATAGTTATATCTTATATTCTAATCTTTATAGTTTATGTTACTATAAATTGTTATTATATACTTATGAGTTATGATTTATAAATTATGTGACTATAATTTAAAGTTATAGCCTTATAAACTTATATCTATGCATGAATTGTTTTATACTTAATCATATCATATCACATATGAATTGTTAGATCATATCCATATGAATTGTTAGAATATATTACATAATTTATATGATTAGATCTGTAACGACCCCTTTTTTTTTTTTTTTTTTTTTTAATTATACAAAACATTTCATAAATATTAATCTTTTAAAATATAAACGGATCTTCACAATGGCACGACGATGTGTCGCAAAGCCAACATATGATACATACACCATAATATGTACCTGGTAAAACAGAGTACAACATCTAACTACTATGCAGCGAAAAACATAAACCTTATACCGGAAATCACATCTTAAACATCTATCATAAATTAATAACAAGAGCTATTTAACATCTATTTGTTTAAGCCTTTCCTCAATATAAATACATAACAGAAATGGCTTTATACAATAACAACTGACATAAGCGTCACAAGCCATCAACAAAACCTATAAAACAGAGGACGCCCATGCTCCCGTAATTATGACCGTCGCAGTGAGCTTCGGTCATAATATCCCACGTGCACATCTATAACATCATCACTACGATCGGAGTACCTGCAGCCAAATGAACATCATCTATACGATTGTAGGGGTTGGCCACATCCGTATAGGTGAAAGGATGAGTTCACCACCTAAGTACATAATACCAAGATCTCAGTGATATTAAACTAACTAAGTTCTCTCAATGAACCAACTTTCTTTTATAGTCATGGGAGCACTATAACAGCTACCAAATTTATAAAACTTTGTTTTGAAAACCCCCATAGCTGATATAGCAAACACCGACTATTAGAAAATATTTAAAACATACTATGTAGTTGAACCCATACGTAGAAGTTCCATTGGCTTGGAAGCAACCACGTACACACCCACCTGCAATAATACTTTTATGTTGGTAGCTTAAATGCACAAAGATCTAACGTTACTAACTGTGATATCACCGTGCCTTAGGGATTACAACTCATGTCTATGGAACATAGTTGTCCATGCGGTTACTATAGTAAAACTCTGATATCCAAGCACTTCTTACTGATATGCCACGACAACCAATCTACCTACTCCTAAGTCACACTGATATCCCAACCAATAGCGTCAATCCAAGTACACCAAGTTTAAAACATGCCATCTCGCTCTTTAGTACGAGCTTAATATCATTTCCTGAATATGGTTAACACTGAATCCTAGGGCATTACAACTTCATGTCTATGACACATAGTTGTCCATGCGGTTACTAGAGTAAAACTCTGATATCTAGACACTTCTTACTGATGTACCACGACAATCTATCTACCTACTCCCAGGACACTATATTACTCATACCGAACAATAACAATACCCTTGCACCTCCAAGCTTAATGTTCTTAAATCATGCAATTAGACGATAGAAGTATACATAAGTTCTTTGCCAGTAAAATTCTTAGGTATACAACTACATTTAGCATAAAAATCACAATATCCTATATCATGAAAACAATACACAATTTAAACAATTGTATGCATGCTCATGATTGTCTTTTCATTCCTTGTGAGACTTACCCTCCCTTTCATTCTTATGAGACTTACCCTCCCTTTCATTCTTATGTTCATGTTGTATGCTTTACAATTCAAACTCTATACACCTATTCTTTGCAAATCATGCTTTCTTCAAATACGATAAACCAATCAACATGTAATTTTATCATTTTACTTTGCATAATTTAAATCTCAACCGCAGCTCACATTCAAACATTTTAAATTATTTCAACACATTTCATCCATACACCATTTCATAACATCATTGATATTATTTGAACATAATTGAAACTACTCAAATCAACATAAACAGATATATTCAACATACAGTTGGATCAGATTTACAAAATAATATATATATTTTCCAATTCTATAATACATGAAAATAATAGTTTCTCAGTGAGTAAAATATCACCTGGCTGCATTAGACTCCAGACTTGAACATCCCCTCGAATTCTAGTCACTTGGACTTTACATTGGAGAATCAATTGAAGTCTCCAATCTGGACACTATCCTGCAAACACTTGTGACGTTAAACTATGCTATTGAACTTTATACTCTATGACACACAAACTACCCACGTGCTCACACGTTGCGTTACTCGCTGTAAAGCTAGCTAAGTACCTACACAATTATTAGATTGTTTATTGGTTCTAGGCTCTAATTATACCTTGCTTATTAATTAGAAGTTGCATTTACTATTTCATTTACCTACTTATTATTATTAAGTTACCGCATCATTGTTAACCCATTAATGACTTGTTACTTATTTACTAGGGTTAACAATATATATTTAACCCGTATACATGTATGTGTATATATACATTTATACATATACACACACAACATTTAAATCTAATCTAATAATACACATAAGGTTGGTTTAGTAATTCCTTATATGAGCTATGTCTCTTATGCTATAATCTTTATGCGTTCCATTTATTTACTACACTCTTTCACTTACTTATTCTTTTCTTCAACTATTCCATATTCATTTATTCAATTTGACGCAATAATAACCTATTCTCTATTTCCACCGTATTTATCATTTACATAAAAAAGGATCTAAACACTTTAACTTCAAACTCTTCCATCCTTTCCTCACTTCCTATACTTAAACCGTATTCATCAAGAGTTCCCATTTCAACCAACCACGGCCTACAAGCTAAACCAATCCATCATCATCAACCAACCCAAAATCCAGCCATCACCCATGCATTCAAAATCCATTACAAACTCACTATATGTCATACAACCATCAAAGTCAATCAACAATTATATCCTTAAGAAAATCAACACCTAACATGAACCAACCATAATTACCTAGATAGGACATCCACACCAAGTTTCCGTTCTACCAAGAACAATCCCTCAAAATTCATTTCCAATAAAACATCAATAATCTACAATAAAGCATTTATCATAGGCTAACATAATCACCAATTTACAATTTCAAAACCATATTTGAATTTCACCAAAACACCCATCAAAATCTCTAAATATCCAAGATTCCATCATTGAATCAATCCTTCAACAAAACAATACATGGATCAATTATAATCATCAACTAAACCATAGCTCCCCAAGCACTCCCCATTCTCCTAATCGGGTATCAACACCCTTAGGAAGATTTTATTAATATAGAATCATTCCAAAGCTTCTTCAAGATTTCTCCAAATCAGCCCATAAATATCATTCCCTATCAAATACCAGAGGCTCAACTATTTACAAGCAATATCAACCCGAAATCATCAAAACCCATCAATGAATCAACTAAACACATACCCATGGTTAACACAAATTAGTACTTAAAGGAACACTCAAAAATCAACTCCAATCCATCAACAATTCATTACAACTAAAACTACATACCCAGCAATTTTAACAATAATATACTCAAACCAATGGTCTTTCAAATAAACCAACATCAACACCGAATTTACAAATCCAAGCAAAAAATCATTTAACCACATGCCCATTCGGTTTCTTCAACAAGTCTAGAGAATTCATCAACAAACCCAACCGATTTTCCAGAAACCAAAAAGCAAGTTAAATTACTAGAACTGGCACCACCTCAAAGAAATCGTCATCTGGCCATCACCCCAAAAATCCCCAAGAAACCCTAGAGTTTCATCTCTAAGTGAATCCCAACCAAAGTCCACAAAGTCATTCCTCAATCGATGTCCACAAAACCCAAGAGATTCAGATTTCACTACGATACACCACACATCAGCCAACACAACAAAAATCAGTAATCAAACACAACATCAGAGGTCAATCGGTCAAATCCCCTTGGAACCCAACAAAAAATCCCAACTCAAACAAAGCTCTAATAATACCATGAAATTTTGTGCTATTAGGCAGTGGGTAATCTGAAAATACAAGAAAAGGGGTAGGAATTTCACCTTTGGAAGCTTCTCAGAAAACTACCGGAAATCTCCACCAATTTCGCTTCATTTCGCCAGAGATCGTGTCTCCTGGGTTCACCGGCGACGACTCACCGAAAATCGAATCCCTCAGCCGGCCACTCGATCACACGGATCACTTTGATCTCTCCCGATCTCAAGCCTCTCCAAGTCTCTCGGTTTTCCAGCTCTCCCTCTCTAATTCGGGTCTCTCTCTCTGTGTATCTCTCTCATCTTCAACGTGTGTGAGGAGAAGAGAGGAAGAGAGAAATGGGAAGGGGGTGTTGTGTGACGGAAGATGGAAGGAGAAATGAAGAGCGGGAAGGGGTCAGGCCGTGCAGAATAAGGAGAGGGAGAGAGGGGCGTGCGGCGTGAGAGGAAGGGGAAGAAAGGCAGAAGAAAAGAGAAAGAGAAGAAGGAAGAAGGAAGAGGCGTCGGCAGAGAGGGGGAAGAGAAGAGAGGAAAAGATAAGAAAGAGAAAAAGAGAAGAAATGTGATAAAGTGACATGTGGGACCTTGTGAGTGGTTCGGAGAAGATGATGAAATCCCCCAACCAACCGGGTTGTGACACGTGGCAATGTGAGATTTCTTTTTATTTTAAAACCTACACTTCCAATAAATTACTGCAGTACCCCACTTTATATTATTTCATCATTTACTAATTAACATTTGACCCCATATTTAATTTAAATAACTTTTACCCATTCAATTAATTATTTATTCCATTATAACCCATTATTATTATTACTATAGTTCTCTTATTTTAACATAGACTTATTTTATTTTCTTAACATGAATATTATTACCTAAAATATAATTATTTGTCTCATCTATTTAATAAATACAATCTATTAATTGCTAAATTTCCTATTTAATTTCGTGGTCTTTACATCATCCCATCCTTATAAAATTTCGTCCTCGAAATTTGCAATCAACACTTTTGATCTCACACACTTGTAGGAAACTACTCCAATGATCCTAAAAAATAATTTGCATCAAGAAACTTATCTTTAACCTCAAAGTCATAACTAATCCTTACACTTGGCAATCCCATACTTTATTCATTTGAACTTTACATCATCCTCTACAATCATTAATCACTTCAACTCTTGCATCACTTTACTATACAAAACTCTACAAGTATCACTTGTCTCTTTTATGTATATTTTTATCACAAGTCCAAGTCATTTCACTAAGTCTCCCCTCCTTATTTCAAAACTTACTATTCAAACTATAACTTAAGGCGAATCATTTTCATTCCTCTATCCCATTTACTTTAATTTATCCTTAGTACCTCAAACTCTTAGTCATTGTGGCAAACTATTCCCGAAAACTTTAGTTACGAAACTCATGCCTTTAGCAATCTCGATAATAATTTGATTGTCTCCCATAAATATCCTCTATTATTCACCTCACAAACTATTTAAATCATACTTGGAACGAATCCAATTAGCTTCAATTGTGACCTTTAAGACATCAAAGATCTTGTGTGGACTTACTAAGTGTCTCCCAATATTCAAAATCTTACTTAGCCTCATGTAGTTTTATGATTTATTTCTCTTAAATCATAGGTACTGATATCCTCAAATAGATGAACCATTGAAATTTTCATACTTAAACCTAACATTACTAGGCCTTGACTTAATCCTTTTTCATTATTGATGCCTTATCCTCAGTATTTCATCAATCCGATCCATTAATTTCCTACTATTCTATGGTCATTGATAGCTTAAAAACATAAATTTCCTTCAAATATTGGTTTTACAACCTACAGTATGCTATGACATCAGCATTTCATCCAAGACTATGCCATCTAGTAACCATTTTCTAACACTTGTACTTATCTCCAACAATGTTCTTCGACACTTATAGTTTTACTGAAAGCTATTCTTTAAACCATTCCTTTTTATTCTAACATTCCCTTGTGTCGAACTTTATGTCTTACACCCAAAGCATGTTGAACTTCCATCTTTTAAACTAATTCTCGTGTTAGAAATCGCGTTTTAAAAGGATTCTAGTTTATCCCTAACATTTTATTGAATGATCATACTTAATTTAACTATTTACTTTTAAATCACTCTTTAATTCATAGTTTATTAAAATAAGATATCTTAAGGTTTATTATTCTTTTCATTCACTTGTTTAGTCTATTTCACACTACCATTTTATTAGTTTAATTCGTATCTATCGGTCGGATTCTTAGTGGAGACATCTCTTGTTGATTGAGATGTTGTCTCGGCTAATGGTTGTCTCCTCGCTATGGTGCCACCTACGAAGTTTTTGATCCCCGTTCAATTGGTTGATTGCGTTCTTCAAGACTCGCCTTCTTCGATGCATCTTAGGAATATGTCGTCACTTCTCAAGAGAACAGTCGTTAGTCTACACACACGAGAAACTCTCTCTTACATCGCCTATAGCCTAACTAAACCTTGCTAGACTCCTCTAAAAGACTAAATGACTCAACACTTAGATTTACCCATTACAGCGTCACCAACAAGGGGCCACTCATATTTCGACCTAAGGGTTTTTATCCAAACCATACCTCTAAGACAAAGGAATGTCTTGCACTCGAATCTATTGAAACACCTGCAACACTTCCAAACGAGGAAGAGGTGATTGTCTAGGTGGCATAGCTTGTTTGCACAGAACTATGCTACATAAACAACACAAATCCTGACAGATGCATTACAATAATTATGTAATGCACATAAAGGACTTCATTTAAATCTTGTCTTGGTTGAAGCTTTTAAACTTCTAAGTCTCTTTTGTTATCCTTAGACTCTATTACAAACCTAGGCTTCCGCTTTCTAACAAACCCTAGGGCTAACTGCTCTGATACCATTTGCTGTGACGACCATTTTTTTTTTAATTATACAAAACATTTCATAAACATTTATCTCTTAAAATATAAACGAATCTTCACGGTGGCATGACGATGTGTCGCAAAGCCAACATATGATACATACCCCATAATATGTACCTGGTAAATCAGAGTACAACATCGAACTACTATGTAGCGGAAAACATAAACCTATAGTGGAAATCACATCTTAAACATCTATTATAAATTAATAACAACAAGAGCCATTTAACATCTATTTGTTTAAGTCTTTCCTCAATATAAATACATAACATAAATGCCTTTATACAATAACAAGTGACATAGGCGTCACAAGCCATCAAAAAAACCTATAAAATAGAGAATGCCCATAGCCCCGCAATTACGACCGTCGTGGCGAGCTTCGGTCATAATATTCCATGTGCACATCTATAACACCATCACTACGACCGGAGTACCTGCAGCCAAAGGAACATCATCTATAAGGTTGTGGGGGTTGGCCACATCCGTATAGGTGAAAGGATGAGTTCACCGCCTCAGTACTAATACCGAGACCTCAATGATATTAAACTAACTGAGTTTTCGCAATGAACCAACTTTCTTTTATAGTCATGGGAGCACTATAACAGCTACCAAATTTATAAACCTTTGTTTTAAAAACCCAATAGCTGATATAGCAAACACCGATTATTAGAAAACATTTAAAACATACTATGTAGTTGGACCCATACGTAGAAGTTCCATTGGCTTGGAAGCAACCACGTACACACCCACCTTCAATAATATTTTTATGTTGGTAGCTTAAATGCACAAAGATCTAACGTTACTAACTGTGATATCACCGTGCCTCAGGGCATTACAACTTCATGTCTATGGCACAAAGTTGTCCATGCTGTTACTAGAGTAAAACTCTGATATCCAAGCACTTGTTACTGATGTACCACGACAATCCATCTACCTACTCCTAAGTCACACGGATATCCCAACCAATAGTGTCACATCCAAGTACACCAAGCTTAAAACATGCCATCTCGCTCTTTAGTATGAGCTTACTATCATTTTCCGAATATGGTTAACACCGAATCCTAGGGCATTAAAACTTCATGTTTATGGCACATAGTTGTCCATGCGGTTACTAGAGTAAAACTCTGATATCCAGGCACTTCTTACTGATGTACCACGACAATCCATCTACCTACTCCCAGAACACTATATTACTTATACCGAACAATGACAATACCCTTGCACCTCCAAGCTCAATGTTCTTAAATCATGCAACTAGACGATAGAAGTATACATAAGTTCTTTGCCAGTAAAACTCTTAGGCATACAAATACGTCTAGCATAAAAATCACAATATCCTATATCATGAAAACATTACACAATTTAAACAATGGTATGCATGCTCATGATTGTCTTTTCTTTCCTTGTAAGGCTTACCCTCCCTTTCATTCTTATATTCATGCTTTATGCTTTACAATTCAAACTCTATACACCTATTCTTTGCAAATCATGCTTTCTTCAAATACGATAAACCAATCAACATGTAATTTTATCATTTTACTTTGTATAATTTAAATCTCAACCGCAGCTCACATTCAAACACTTTAAATCGTTTCAACACATTTCATCCATACATCATTTCATAACATCATTGATATTATTTGAACATAATTGAAACTACTCAAATTAACCAAAACAGATATATTCAACATACAGTTAGTTCAGATTTACAAAACAATATATATATTTTGCAATTCTATAATACATGAAAATAATAGTTTCTTAGTGAGTAAAATATCACCTGGCTGCATTAGACTTCTGACTTGAACATACCCTCGGATTCTAGTCACTTGGACTCTACATTGGAGAATCAATTGAAGTCTCCAATCCGGACACTATCCTGCAAACACTTGTGACGTTAGACTATGCTATTGAACTTTATACTCTATGACACACAAACTACCCACGTGCTCGCACGTTACGTTACTCACCGTAAAACTAGCTAATTACCTACACAATTATTAGATTGTTTATTGGTTCTAGGTTCTTATTATACCTTGCTTATTAATTAGAAGTTGCATTTACTATTTCATTTACCTACTTATTATTATTAAGTCACCTTATCATTGCTAACCCATTAATGACGTGTTACTTATTTACTAGGGTTAACAATATATATTTAACCCGTATACATGTATGTGTATATATACATTTATACATATACACACACAACATTTAAATCTAATCTAATAATACACATAAGGTTGGTTTAGTAATTCCTTATATGAGCTATGTCTCTTATGCTATAATCTTTATGCGTTCCATTTACTTACTATATTCTTTCACTTACTTATTCTTTTCTTCAACTATTCCATATTCATTTATTCAATTTGACACCATAATAACCTATTCTCTATTTCCACCGTATTTGTCATTTACATAAAAAAAGATCTAAACACTTTAACTTCAAACTCTTCCATCCTTTCCTAACTTCCTATACTCAAACCGCATTCAGCAAGAATTCCCATTTCAACCAACCACAACCTACCAACTAAACCAATTCATCATCATCAACCAACCCAAAATCCAGCCATCACCCATGCATTCAAAATCCACTACAAACTCACCCTATGTCATACAACCATCAAAGTCAATCAACGATTATAACCTAAAGAAAATCAACACCTAACATGAACCAACAATAATTACCTAGATAGGACATCCACACCAAGTTTGCGTACTACCAAGAACATCCCTCAAAATTCATTTCTAATAAAACATCAATAATCTACAATAAAGTATTTATCATAGGCTAACATAATCACCAATTTACAATTCTAAAACCATATTTGAATTTCACCAAAACACCCATCAAAATCTTTTAATATTCAAGATTCCATCATTGAATCAATCCTTCAACAAAACAATACAAGGATCAATTATAATCATCAACTAAACCATAGTTCCCCAAGCACTCCCCATTCTCCTAATCGGGTATCAACACCCTTAGGAAGATTTTATTAATATAGAATCACTCCAAAGCTTCTTCAAGATTTCTCCAAATCAGCCCATAAATATCATTCCCTATCAAATACTAAAGGCCCAACTATTTACGAGCAATATTAACCCGAAATCATCAAAACCCATAAGTGAATTAACTAAACACATACCCATGGTCAACACAAATTAGTACTTAAAGGAACACTCAAAAATCAACTCCAATCCATCAACAATTCATTACAACTAAAACTACATACCCAACAATTTTAACAATAATATTCTCAAACCAATGGTTTTACAAATAAACCAACATCCATACCGAATTTACAAATTCAAGCCAAAAATCATTTAACCACATGCCCATTCAGTTTCTTCAACAAGTCTAGAGAATTCATCAACAAACCCAACCAATTTTCCAGCAACCAAAAAGCAAGTTAAAATTATTAGAACCAGCACCACCTCAAAGAAATCATCATCTGGCCATCACCCCAAAAATCCCCAAGAAACCTTAGAGTTTCATCTCTAAGTGAATCCCAACCAAAGTCCACAAAGTCATTCCTCAATCGATGTCCACAAAACCCAAGAGATTCAGATTTCACTATAATATACCACACATTAGCCAACACAACAAAAATCAGTAACCAAACACAACATCAAAGGCCAATCGGTCAAATCCCCATGGAACCCAACCAAAAATCCCAACTCAAACAAGCTCTAACAATACCATGAAATTTTGTGCTATTTGGCAGTAGGTAATCTGAAAATACAAGAAACGGGCTAGGGATTTCACATTTGGAAGCTTCTCAGAAAACTACCGAAAATCCCCACCGATTTCACCAGAGATCATGTCGCCTGGGTTCACCAGCGACGACTCACCAGAAATCGCATCCCCCAGCCAGTCACTCGGTCACACAAGTCACGTTTGATCTCTCCCTATCTCAATCCTCTCTAAGTCTCTTGGGTTTCCAGCTCTCCCTCTCTAATTCGGGTCTCTCTCTCTCTATGTGTATCTCTCTCATCTTCAACATGTGTATGAGGAGAAGAGAGGAAGAGAGCAATGGGAAGGGGGTGCTGTGTGACGGAAGAAGGAAGGAGAAATGAAGAGGGGGAGGGGGTCGGGCTGTGCAGAATAGGGAAAGGGAGAGAGGGGCGTGCGGCGTGAGAGGAAGAGGAAGAAAAGAGAAAGAGAATAAGGAAGAAGGAAGAGGCGTCGGCAGATAGGGGGAAGAGAAGAGATGAAAAGACAAGAAAGAAGAAAGAGAAAAAGAGAAGAAATGTGATAAGGTGACATGTGGCACCTTGTGAGTGGTTGGGAGGAGACGATGAAATCCCCCAACCAACCGGGTTGCGACACGTGGCAATGTAAGATTTCTTTTAATTTAAAACCTACACTTCCAATAAATTACTGCAGTACCCCACTTTATATTATTTCATCATTTACTAATTAACATTTGACCCCATATTTAATTTAAGTGGTAATTACATTTTTCCCCCATCAACTATCAGCCATTGTCAACATGCCCCTATGAACTGACACTTGGACAAAAAAATAGCATCAAACTATCATCTTTACATACTTTGGCCCCTTTCGTCAATCTAATTCATGCAAAGACTTAAATGCCCTAACTCAATTTAAAAAATGACCTAAATACCCTCATCTAAAACAAAAAAAAATAACAAATAAAAAACTAAAAGAAATGGGGGTGGCGGCAGCCACCTTTTGAGGTGGCCAAGTGGCGCGGCTACCCCGGAACTAGGGGTGGCCACCCGGCCACCCCAGCATATCTCTAGGGTGGCCGTGCGGCCACCCCAAAGGCCGTGGGTGGCCCGCGAGCCACCCCTAAAGGTGGCTTCGGCCACCTCTTGGGGTGTTCACACGCCACCCCCTTTCCACCCGACAGCAACCCCCTTAGTTTTTTTTTTTTTTTTTTTTTTTAAATATATATATATATATATATATATATATATTAATTTTAATATTTTTTATTAATTATTGTGGATGGCATTTTGGTCTTTAAACCAAAATTAACGGTAAAAAATGGCATATTCCATCCAAGTTAACGGGATTCCCTGATGGAATGGGCCAAAGTATATAAAGATGATAGTTTGATGCTCTTTTTTGGTCAAAGTGTCAGTTCATGGGGGCATGTTGACAATGGCTTGTAGTTGATGGGGGAAAAGGTTATTACCCCTTAATTTAAATACCTTTTACCCATTCAATTAATTATTTATTTCATTATGACCCATTATTATTATTACTATAGTTCTCTTATTTTAACATAGACTTATTTTATTTTCTTAACATGAATATTATTACCTAAAATATAATTATTAGTCTCATCTATTTAATAAATACAGTATATTAATTGCTAAATTTCCTATTTAATTTCGTGGTCTTTACAAGATCATACTTAGTCAATAGTCATACAAAATAAGTGTTGTTGATATAATGATATGAACATACATTGCGCCATATCACTATATCAGTACATCACCTAACTTTTACGATTTAGAATCATATAAATTGTTATATTAGTTATAACCTATAGGTTATAACCTAAAGGTTATAACCTAATCTTTCTAGTTTATATTACTATGAATTGTATTCTTATGAGTTATGATTTAGGAATTATGTGACATTATGTGACTATAATTTATAGTTTTAGTCTTATAAGCTTATATATAGATGAATTGTTATATGCTTTATTATATCACATATGAATTGTTAGCATATGGGTTGTTAGATAATATTACACATTTTACATGGTTAAATCATACTTAGTCAATAGTCATACAAAATAAGTTTTGTTAACTTGTTGGTATGAACCATATGATTATTACATAATTTACATTATATAATGAAGATACATTGTGCCATATCAGTATATCACCTAACTTATAAGATTTAGTATCATAGAAATTGTTATATAACTTATATCATATGTTGATTCAAACTTATAATAATCGAGTTTAGTTTTGTATTCATAAATGGCTCATTTAATAATCGATTCGAGCACGAGTTGAGTTTAGTCAATTCGATCTCGAATGAACTCACAGGTAGCTCAGCTCGTTTACACCCCTACCTCCATTACTCAAGGTAAGATCACAAACCCTAAATTTTTTTTAAGTGTTGCAAATAGGGATTTGAAGTATCTAACTCTAGATTTTCTCTATAGGTTAATGTGATTAGCTAATGGGATGTCAAATGGAACTCTAGAATTTCTATGGGTTATCATGGGTAGGTGACACTTGTGATATTCAAGTGTCAATGTATTGCCAAGAGTAAAGTGGAGTTGTGATTAGTATTTAGTAGTGTGTTTGCAATGTACTAATGTAGTTGGGTATTGCGAGCTTTGGATTTAGCGCTATTCATCAACATCAACCAAAAAATTGTTAGTATTTATATTTACTAAGGATGATTTTATCCTTCAATTTTTATTTCTTAAAAAAAAAAAAAGAAGCTTAGTGAGCTTTCCCTTACTAAGTAAAAGAAATGAATTTTAAATGAACTTCTTCTAGTATGATATGAATGTTTAAATTCGAGTCAGTAATATGTTGAGATATTACATGATTTATGGTACTTTGGTGATTTGATTAATGTTTATGAGATATGTTTTGACGAATGTTCATGAGGTTTACCATTTTTGTAAAAGATATGATGTATGTTGGGAATAATCCCACTCAATCCGGCCGTTCTCAAAGGTCATGGATCTTTGAACCGGCATCGGCCAAAAAATAATCATGGGCCCCAGACCTAAACGGCATGTCTCCCGAAGAGGAGCCCATTGGAAAAATGTGTGATAAGCCACCTTCAGGAATGGCTATTTCCAAGGATACATGATCGGCGGTGTACCCAGCTCTAACCTCGGGAATGAACATGTCTCAGGCCCAGAGTCTGACTTCTCCTACTGAGTCTTTAACGTGCCTCGAAAACCAAGGTGTCAACCTAGCCGTTAAGAGAGTCAATGCGGGTTGCTTTTTTATTTATGGAAGGAGGCGACTAGGTCATAATCCCGGATAATCAGGTATCATATGCGATCCAGGGAAATCCGGTCAAAATCTTACTCCAAGACGAAGAGGGAAAGAATCCTAATTCGTGTTTGATAAATATTCCAGGTCCAAATCAAGCTCTGGTAATGCTCCTTGGACAAGCTGGGGACGTAATCCGAATTCAGGTTTGCTTCTACCTTCTAGCTTATAAATAGTCCCTTACACCAAGTATGAAACATAGATTGAATTATCGTGCATTAGGCATATTATTTCCTTAAAGTTTGACTTAGGCATCAGAGCGAGACTTGTTGGCAACCAGAAGAGTTCTCTTAACTTTGTTTGTTTTACAGCGATTGTGGGAACATGAGGAGCATCAAGGAACATGCTATCTACACCATATCCAAAACTGTTGTAACAGTTTGGTGCTGTCTATGAGAACGTTATTTTGTTTTCATTAAAACTATCTGCCATGGCAGTGCACATGCATTCAAGCAGCCAAGCCAACCAGCAAAGAGGATCCTAGCCAAAGCCAGTCATACAACCTAACCCGCCTCCTAGGGCTCAGAACGATCCCTCGCCTTCGTTGATCTAGCCGAGGGGTGGTGGAGAACCGAATTGAGTAACACTGTTGGAAGCCTTTATTATAGCACTGTCATGACAGAATGCGGAGTTGGTGCTCCGAATCCTAAAATAGTCTCATCCCGAGATAAACCTGGAAGAGCATAAGGAGTAGGAGCACAACAATCGCATAAACAGTCGTGATTATCGGGAAGATGACCACTAGGAAGATAACTTTCATGAAAAGAATCATCGGGAGGTTGACCACCAAGGGGGAGAGAATGGGGGAATCAACTTTTGGAGGAATCTACAGGAAGATGCGGGAGATTTGGGCAGAATTGATGTTGATCTAGAGAAGAGGTGCACATACATGACGTGGGAGATGGAAAAGAATAACTTAAGCTGGGGTGAATATAGTCACCAACACTGAACATGTAAGCTTTCTAAGGCGAGGGACATAACAGCCGTGAGAAGTTGTTATTTAACCTAAGAATAAGAGGTTTGAAGAAAGATTATCATAAAATACAAACTAATCAATCACAACGATGCATACTCAACATTCATTATTTATTCTACTATCTGTTACATTATCTATTTTCTATGTTTTATCTTTATTTTATGGGAACCATGAGACTCACTTGTTTGTCTATGTAAATATAATAATGTCTTCTTTACATAGATCATGATGCTGGAATTGAGAATGAAGGAGAAAATCTTTTCACCAGTTTTGATGGTTTTGAACCGTCTGCTAGGAGTTTAACGTTTGACTCTGGGAGAGCAAGCCTTGTCTTTATGTTGTTTTTATGTATATATTGACAATGTTTAATTATGTGTGTATTTAGTGTCGTATGTAACACATATTTGGTACTCCTTGTGTGTACATGTCATGTATAATAAAACAAAATCTTTTGTTTATATAATTATGAGGTAATTCAATCAGCTCACAAGTGTTATGTAGTTCAATCCTAGTATTAAAAAGAAAAAAATATTCTATTGTGAGATTATATCTCTTATGCAGTAGCATCATGTGGAAATCAAAGGTTTTCGCTTACAGTTTTGCTTGTTCAAAATCTGGGGCGTTACAATTTGGTATCAGATCGATTTTCTCTAAAGGCCATTGGACTATACTATACCTAGAACCAGTATGTATAACACAAGAGCTTTGTTAAATAAAAGACTCATAACCTTTTCTAAAAACCTTTATGAGAGAAATCGAAGTTATTGAATTGTTAAATTTTGTATGTAGTAGTCATGTCAGATACCAGTATGCATCATTATATGAAATCGATGTATAGGGGCAGAAGGAAAGTGGAATCTTTGTGTAGGACTAACGGTCTGTTCCTTTCTCCACTCTCCACCGACCCTCGTTTGCATTGTTAGTTGGAAAACCCTTATGCTTCATCTTCCTCATGCAGTCAAAGATGCTTCGTCTTTGTTACATTTTCATTAGATGAGAATTGTAATGGTCAAGGGAAAGCGTTAGCCATACCTGTGTTATTACTTCAAAATGACTAGTCCAAGTTACAATTAAAGCTCTGTAGAATCACTTATAAAGCCCAATCTCACCTAGCAAGCAACCAATATAGTATTTTGCACTTGTGGGAATATGTTTAATCCACCTACTCAATGTGGGCAATTAATCTTCCCAATTTGACACTAACTTTATGAGGTGTCACAATTTTATAACAAATGTCATAAAATATTAGCCATATTTGCACTATTACTTTAAAATTATGAGCTAAGTTATAATTATAGTTCCATAGAATCATATATAAAAAAGCTTAGTTTCAATGAGCAAGGAACTAAACTAAGCCAATACAATAGGATGAACTAAGGCGATATAGGCATAAGAAAAGAGCAATAAACCAGACCAACCTACAAAAATGAAACGGTCCCTCCATAACCGGTCATCCATAATATCAAATAAATCATTTTTATCTTTGGTAAATTTACCAAGGGCTATAGTCATAGTGATCCTCCTATTCAACTACTTCAACCATTTTCAAACACCTTATAGCATTTTCGGGGCGTTCGAGGCTTCTATCATTTATGTATGATTTGATTTCTCGTACACTGCCCCTTCCCTTCTTTCTAATGGGTTTCAAATATAAAAATCCATTTATTGGTACATAACCTGACCGAAGTAAATCTATGGACTCGATTCAGTTATTCTTTCCTAGTCTTAATAACCTCCTGGAATCAGACTTGCTATTAACGTGGGTATTTCCGTCCCTAGAGTAGGATCCGCAGCTCAACTTAAAGCCATGAAACAAGTAGCCGACAAATTAAAATTGGAATTGGTGCAATTCGCAGAATTAGAAGCCTTTGCACAATTTGCTTTTGATCTCGATAAATTAAGCTACTTAGAATCAATTGGCAAGAGGTCAACGATCACGCAAGTTGTTGAAGTGACTAATTCCTGGAAATGAAGAATGAATCATCTTTTCCGCAGAGGTAAATCATTCGGAGAGAAGTATAAGAAAATATTGATTGGGTTAGATTTCACGTAGTACTTGTGATCTAAAAATCAATCTGATTTATTTGGTACCTTTCGCTCGATGAGAAAATGGGCCAGATTCTACAGTCACCTTTTCCCTATTTCCCTCCATTTTTTGGCCTTTCTTTCCTCTCTCTCTCCAGCAAGAGAATCCATTTTTGGGACTTATCGCTTATGAACACCTTAATAATCTAACTATTCAATGTGAGACTAATTTCCTAGGGTGTCATAATCTCCCAGTCTATAATCCTTGACGTCCTCGTTAGGGCCTACATCATATAGTATCTCAATACCACATGATGTTACTAGGTTTCTCTAGCACCTATAAAGTTTGCAGGTGCTTGTAGTGCTTCAAACCGAAGAATTTTGCTTTATTGGTCTTCCCTTATGACTCATTGCATTCAACATAATATGTTGATGATGGAAGATGGAGTTTCCAAACAAGATAGGTCGAGACTTCCTACTAGCTAGTCGAGGAATGATAACAACTAACAAACAAGCTACTAGATACTAAGTAAATGTCCAATAAAAGAGCAGAGAGATCGGGGGCTTGCAGGTGGCATATGGAGGAGGTGAAAGGGAACCTGGGCTTCTCCCCCATTTTATAACGGTTCAGGAAAAATTGTAGCCACATCTTCACTATTACTCTAAAAAGACTAGTTAAATTACAAATAGAGCTATATAGAATCACTTATAAAACTCAGTGTTACCTAGTATGGAACTGATGCAGGATTTAATACCCATGAATATCTTTATAATCAACTCACTAGATATTGACAACTCATTTTCCCAATATTGCACTAACTTGTTGTATGTCACAAGGACATAGATGAAGCTTCGTCTTCGTCACTTGTTTGTCTTCATCATATGAAGACAAATCTAGATCTCCATCTTTTTTCGGAGAAAAACGAAGAGATTTGTCTCTTCGTCTTCATTAGATAGAGACGTAGATCTCTTCGTCTCCACTCTTCAGCCTATGTTTGAAGCTTCTACCTGACTCCACCTTCAACATTTTAGAGGTGGAGGTGGGATGGAAATGGCCTCCGTCGGAGAAAGAGTTGGAAAACAGGTATTCCAACTCTTCCAACCCTGGTGAAGGCGGAATGCAAAAACCCAATTTCCAATTGCGACACCTCTTATGCACACCCCCTATGCCCTCTTTCCTTTCCATTTAAGGTTTTTGCAAAACCTGTAAATACTATATATTTCTAATGCTTAGATAGATTGCATTGTGTCTCATTTATAAGAGTTTGGCACAACCCAAGACAGAATGACCAGGAATGGATTAATATCACCGTGAAGTCCTTAATTGATGAAACCTTAAAATTTATTGATTTAATAATTTTGGTGAACTCAAAAATAGAATTTGAGCTTTTTGTATGTTATTATAATAAAAACATCTTAAATGTTATTAATAGGTTTTCTTTCCGATTCACATTATCAAATGAATTTATTTTCTCTCCATGTTGAGCATTTTATTGGTGTAATTTTTTTTTTTTTTTTGGGGCAAATGATAAGAATACAAGTATAAGAATGGATCCCCAAGAGGTAGCTCAATCGGCTGGAGACCATGCCTCATGAAGTGAAGGTCACTAGTTCGAATCCCCCTTCCCCACTCTTGTGTGGATATGTCAAAAAAAAAAAAAAAAAAAGTATAAGAATAAAGCCAATCAAACATATAAGAGCATTTATCTAGCCCAATGTAGGTAAAAATGTTTTTTTTTTTCTTGCCTAAAAAATAGCCAAAAGACCTCCCTATCCGACTACCAAGTTTGTTTAAGAAATTGGCTAACTGCTATAATGCTCAGCAAATTTGCTAAGCACCTTAGCTTAATAATGCACTTAAAAAAAAAAAACTAACAAAAAAATACATATGTTTTTCTCTCCTCTAATAAAAAACTCACAATCTTTTTTGGATGAACAAAATAATGATGGGAGAATAATGCACTTGGGATTATTCTTCTGAAACATCTCTAATAAAAAATTAATTGGTTTATCAAATTTTCCGTGTGCGATTTTTTTTCTTTCTTTCAATTTTTTATTTTTTATTTTATGAATTCATTATTACTTTTTAAATAAATTCAACATTTTTTATGAAAAGAAATTTGAGTGTCAGAAATTTTATCAAAAATTGGGAACTTCCTGACATTTTTCTCCTTTGGCCAAAGCAACTTTATCGAGGGCTCTTTTTATTTATTTATTTTTGTCGTAATTTAATGAATTACTAAAATTAATTATATTTTATTTTTGTTGAAAAATATGACCGTTAAAAAAAGTCAAATTTTTAAAAATTTAACCATTAAAAAAAGACAAATTTTAAAAAATATGACCTCAAATGTCCCTGTGTCATCTGGCCAACGAAGGGTTGACCCTTGAGGGTCTAACATATTGACGGTAACATCGGGTAGAGATATAATTTTTTGTCATTTCAAGATACAATTCTTGATCACTTTACTCATGTGGCAAGGTGGTCTCCTTAGCATGAGTAAGGTAGTCTCTTAGCATGAAAAATTGATCTACATACGCAGTCAAATGAACGGATTAAATAATATATGTACAACAAAAATTGTGTTTTGAAATGCCAACGTAACATATCTCTGCCGGATAAGGTTATGGATGACATGAAAAATTGATCAACATATGTTGTCAAATGAACTGATTAAATAACGTATGTACAACAAACTCATTGGAAAGGAGGAGGACAAGGAATAAGGATCCTGCCCATTTGAAATTACAGGTGTCAAACTACTTTGATTAAAAGAAAAAAAGAAAAAACTCATAATAGGTAGGTAGAATATTCGCGCGTCTTGTCCGCCTACCTTGATACCCACGCACAACCGGCGCACGATGGCACGTAACCATTCACAGGACCATCCTCCAAATACCATCCCCTCTAAAACCCTCCCTAAACCCCTTCCCCCCACACTACCACTCCCAAAAGCCCTGCAAGCGATGTCGCAGCCACTGAAGCTGATAAAGGCCAATGCGTCCAACCCCAAGCTCTGGATCGTGGTGGGGATCGGCGTGGCGGGGGCCCTGATCGTGGTGGAGACGCGGAGGCGGAGGCGGCGATCGAAGCCGGCGGAAAGGAAGGATTTTGGTGCCTTTGTGGAGAGATTCGTGGTTCTCCCTTTACCTCAGCCTCCACCTCCCGCCGCCAGGCACCCTCTTGCTGGCCTCACCTTCGCCATCAAGGACATGTTTGTTTTCTCACACTCACTCTGCTTTGATTTGGTTTTAAATTTTGTTTTCTTCTTCTTCTTCTTTTTCCTTTTTAATTTTTGATTTGGGCTTTTCGAGGAACTTGTTGTATTTATTTGATTGCGCAAATGGCAAAAAGGAGGCTGTCTTTTATTGCGTTATTTTATGGGTTTTGAGAAATTTGCTTGTTCTACATGTGTGAGCGGAGACCATGTGGGTTATGTTGCCATATCAATATTTTATGGGCTGTGTTCTAGTATTTTGTAAACACTTTTAACTTTAATTTTTGTTTTCCTTTCGCTTCTTTTATTCTTTGGTTTAGTGATTATGTCAGATTTTAGTTAACTGTTTACGTTTGTGTGCAGAGAAAATTTCATATTTTCTTATTTGCGATCACTTCTAGATAGATTTGGTAGAGTGTACAATATTGACTTTTTTCTCTGTCTATTTCTTGTTTGGTGGGTATGGCAGATTTGATTTGAAGGATTATGTGACTGGTTTTGGGAATCGGGATTGGGAGAGACTGCACGAATCTTCTGGGAAGACGGCGGTGGCGGTGACTGCTCTGTTGAAGAATGGGGCTACTTGTGCTGGCAAGACTGTTATGGATGAATTTGCCTTTGGGTAAGCCTTTTACTCTCCCCACTACTTTCCATCTCTCTCTCTCTCTCTCTCTCTAGGAAGATGTAGCAACTTTTGTTATGGTGCTTGTGCCTGATTGTTATCTCAGGATAACTGGGGAGAACATACATTATGGGACCCCAACCAATCCACAAATGTCATCATGTATTCCAGGAGGTTCTTCTAGTGGTTCCGCTGTAGCTGTTGCAGCTGAACTTGTTGACTTTTCTCTTGGTATGTTGCTTGGTTATGTTTCATGTTGCAAATGCTGAATTTTCCCTCTCTTATCTGTCCACTTTGGAAAATAGAACGGCTTGTTTGAACAATGTATGGCTCAGGTCCGTATTATTTTAAGGGTTCTGGTGAATTGTTCTGTGGGCGAATAAGTTTTCGCTTTTATTACTTTCGAGGTTTATTCTTCAGTGAGCAGAATCAGTTATGTGGTTCATAGAACATTGTTCAGTCTCGTCTCTCTATCCATTTCCAAAATGATCTGGTTGCCCCATGACAACACATGAACATTATTTGGATTGAAATATTGTATCTATACTTTCTTTGTTGCAAAGAGAAGGGAGGTGATAAAAAAGACAATCTAAATTCAGTTCGTCGCCAAATAGTTGTAATGTTTTCTTATCTTTATCTTCCTTGGATCATTTATCTTTTATTTGTTGCTACCATTTTTTAGTAATAAATTCACACAAAGCTCTTGAAATTTTAAATAATTTGGGCATTGCATGAATGGTGCACTACATAATATTTCTGTTGTAAGTTACATTGCTATTATGATGTTATTTTCATCTTCCTCACATATTTATATCATCCTATTTTTTTTTTTTTTTTTTCATTATGATATCTCACCTTTTCACATAAGGAGTATCTCAACTTTGGTCGAACAGTTTGATCACATGAATCTGTTGCAGTCTCCCCCCCCGGCCTTCTCTCTCTCTCTCTCTCTCTCTCTCTCTCTCTCTCTCTCTCTCTCTCTCTCTCTCTCTCTCTCTCTCTCTCTCTTCTTTTCTTTATTTCTTTTTTTTTTTTTTTTTTTTTTTTTTTTTGTTTTGTTTTTTTTTTTTTTTTTGTTTTTTTTTGTTTTTTTGTTTTTTTGTTTTTTTTTGTGTGTGTGAGAATAGTTTTATCATACCAACTTCTCTTCAGGTTGGTGAAATTTCAACCAAGAATCCACGCATGGGAATATAACTTTCCTTCTTTTGATTTTCATCATATTTTCCCCCCTTTTCTCATACCCTTCTATGCAGTCAATTGCCATTGAATTGCCTTTGTTACCTAACATTGTAAGTAAAATTGAAGCCAGCTATATGTCTTGTCCATAATAATCAGAGCAATGAAGATAGTGCAGATTTTTAAATAGTTGATGCAGTTTTTCTTATTTACCTTCTTTACTTATTGTCTATGATGGTGATTGAAAGCGTTATGTTGTTTACCTAGTCTTGCTTCTTAATAAATGCAAGTTGATCATAGAAAGGTTCTTTTATTTGTAGGTACTGATACGGTTGGATGTGTGAGAATTCCAGCATCATTTTGTGGTATCCTTGGATTTCGACCATCTCATGGGGCTATATCAACAATTGGAGTTCTGCCAAATTCACAAAGTTTAGACACTGTTGGTATGGCAGATAAACACAATTCTTTAAAAATTGTTCTACGAAATGGCCCTCTATGCTAGCTTGTTTAGTTCTATAATGAATAATCATGTGGAGAAAAACCCTGTTAGCATTGCTTGACTACAACCATGGCAGTTTTGACTCTAACTCTCCCGAAACTATTCTGATGGCCCCACACCAGTAAATCATGAGCTCTTTCAGTACGTGAGAGTGTGTACTGACGTGCTCTGTGTGTGTGTGTGCACGCGCGCGCGGGTTTGCTGTCGGTATTATAACAACACATGAATTTTTTGGATGGTAAAGTCAAGTTTGTTGTTCGTTGAAGCCAAGTCTTTTGTGTTTGCGTTTGAGGAGGGGTGCTCTGTTTTACGCATTTGTGAGAGATGCAGGGGTGCTTTATGATCAGTCTTTCTAGGTAAAGTTGGTGTGGTCTGGTTGTTAGCCAATGTAGAAGCTTTGTCTTAGGCAGAGGACTCTATGGAGTTTGTGAAATAATCCAATGTGGTATTATTGCCTTCATTGCCCAATGTGGTTCAAATAGTCATGGTAGATTCTTGGCAGCTGCAGAATACAGAGGTGGTGGTTGGAGAGGCAGGAAGGGAGAGGTGGTAGGGTCTGGAGGGGCTTCACGGTTGAATTGTGAAAGTTTCTAGGGTACTATTAGTTTTCCTACAATGCTGGAGGCAGTGCGAAGCTCCCTTGGGTTTTAAGTGGAGGTGTTTCCTTGTTTGGCTTGATTGCATCCCCATTGGCGCTGATGTTGCAAGTTCACGTTGGTTCTCTTGGCATAAGATCATACACGGAGGTGGTGGATGGTTCAGGGCGGTTCACGGCAAAAATCATGAAGCACAGAGAGTGCCGGTGTTCCCAATATGTTAGAGCCGATGGTTAAGAGTGTTGTTGTGTGTGGGTTACTTCTCGGTGGCTTGGAAATTCAGAACTGTTAACGATCAGTTTGAGTGGGCTTTTCGCTGGTGTATGTGGGCCTAATTCAGATGTTGACCTCAATTGCAATAGGGAGCTGACAGGTTTGATTAGTTGGTGGGATCTACCTTGGTGCATTGGGGGTGACTTTGACGTTGCCCGTTTCAATAGTGAGAGATCAAGGGCCATTTTCTCTCCTGCTATGAAAGAGTTATACCATTTTTGAGTAGGGTCTTATGGATATCCCTCCCTAGATTGGAAGTTTCACTTGGTCTTACCACCGGGATTCCCCTTCGTGATCTAGAATCGACAGGTTATTCAGCTCTCCTAGGTGGGAGGATCACTTTGGAGACATTGTTAAGAGAAGATTACCCAGGATTCTTTTAGATTACTTTTTTATTCTTCTTGATTGTAGTGAATTTCAGAGGGGCATAGGTTACTTCAAATTTGAAAACATGTGGCTGAAAAATATTGTATTTTGGCGGGTGGTTGTTGTGCTAATGTTGCCGCTTGGCCTTATGGTTTGAATCTTTGGAAACATATTAGGAAGGATTGGGATGTCTTCTATTGTTTTGTTAGTGTTGAGGTGGGTGATGGCTCTCGTACCAGGTTTTGGCATGACGTTTGGTGTGGGGATAGATCTTTGAAGGATACTTTTCCGGGGTTACTATGCTATGCAAGGAACAGGGATGCTTTGTATTCCTTTAGGATGGGTCAGGGAGGTGACGATAAGTTATGTTGGACTCCTTCAAAAAGAAGATCTTTTGAGGTCAAATCTTTGTACAAAGTTCTCCTTCCCAACGTTGACTCCTCCTTCCTTTGGAAGAGCATTTGGAGGACTAAGGAACCTTTTACGATAGCTTTTTTCACTTGGACAGCATCTCTAGGGAAAATTCTCACTTTGAATAATCTCCACAAGTGTTACATCATAGTGAGAGATTGGTATTGTATGTGTAAAAAAAGTGGGGAAATCCTGGCACATCTCTTTTATTGTGATATCGCCATCACTTTCTTCATTGTAATGTCGTAAGAGATTTGTGGAAAATGGTTTTTCAGATGTTTGGAGTAGAGTGGGTCATGTCTAGACGGGTGGGGGATCTTCTGCTTTGTTGGAAAGGAAGGGTTGGTTGGAATGATATCAATATTGTTTGGAATGTAATCCCATCATTTTTAATGTGGTGCATCGAGAGAGAAATGAATGCTCATAGCTTCAATGATTGCTAGAAGACGAGTTTGGATCTCCAATTTTGTTATCTTAAATCCATCTTTGAGTGAATCTCTGCTAACCTCCTCTCTATCTCTAGCTTTGTAGATTTTTGTACTCTCTTTTCTCGTTCTTGTTTTGTTGGGTATTTTTCTCTTGTATACTTCCTGTGTATTTGGATTGCACTCCTTGCACTTTTAATGAACTTATTCACTTATATAAAAAAAAAATCATGTGGACATGTGGGTAGCCAGACTCGTAACTTTTCAGGATTATAATACTTTGCACCACCTTTTCCTTTTTGTGGTTTCACAGAAAAAAAAACTGCTGCAGAGGATGTGAGTTCATAGTTTGTAAACCATATTTTTACAATTTTCAATACACAGATGGCAGAGTTCCTTATACCAACACTGACATCGTATACGTACATGCACACTCAATGGGGTAACTCTATTGGAAGTGTAACTGCAGTTGCTATCTTTCCTGCTTATCACTATATTCGGGGACTTCTTTCTGCCTATTTGTTTGTAACATTTCCTTAATCAATTTTCCTGCTTTTGTTTGTTCATTTAATTATGTGGTTATCTTTCAGGGTGGTTTGCTCGTGATCCATCTACTCTACATCGTGTTGGACATGTTTTACTTCAACTGAATTCAGTGGAGCCTAGAAGGGCAAGGCGGCTTCTTTTTGCTGATGACCTGTTTCAGTTTTCTAAGGTTCCCACACAAAAGACATTATATGTTGTTAGCAAAGCAATTGAAAATCTTTCTGGGTGTAAGTTGCAGACTTCACGATATACACATGCGTAAATATATGGATATATATACACACATACACATGCACATGCAGAAATATGTCGTTTCATGTGTAGTTGCACTTATTATGTTTGATCATAAATACTTACTGCAGAATAGCATTCTTCCAGTCTGACCATGATATCTTGACCAACGAAATGTAGTGATGATATAAAAGTTGCTGCTTTGTTTTGTTTGGTTGTACAGATCAGCCTCCGAAGCACATGAATTTTGGTCAGTATATTGCTTTAAATGTACCCAGTTTAAAAGGGGTCCGAGAACCATCAACAAACCTGCAAAACGGGACATCTACTCTAAAAGCTCTCTCTTCTGTAATGGTTTCATTACAAAGGTATTCAAGAATGATTTAATTTTTGTCTTCTTCCTTTCCGTTGTGTTCTTTTGGTTTTCGTTACTAGATTTATATGTTATAAAATTGATAAGTTTTGATGAACATGTTTTGAAATACTTATTTTCTTAATTTATCATCATGAGATTCATGTTTGTCCTCTTTTTTATTGCTTCATAGGTGAATGTAGAGCGTCATTTGCATTAAATAAATCAAGCTGACAATTGTATATACATGTTTAAGAGTAGGAGGTGGATGAAGTTAAGTACTAAAGAAACTGACTGGTTTGTTGATTTCCAGTGGTTGTAATCTGATCTGACAAAGTAACCTATTTATGTATAGGTGCCGTATGAGAATTATGAGGCAGCAAATGCTAAAGTAGTACTCTTGCAGTTATATAGGTGATGCAGCCATGGAATAAGAGTGAAGGTATTAGTTTAGAGTGATATTCAGATTTGCCAGCTTAAGAGCTTCATTTGTGGGTCATCATCATGTGACGTTTGATTGAATTGAGACCTATGTGATTTCTAGTCTGATGTTCCAAGTGTCGTAGGGTGAAAATTGAGTCATTAGTTTATGAGTTACGGGCATTTTGATGCACATGACAGATCTAGAATTTCATTAAATTCTTATGCATAATTTTATGTTGAGTATACACGTGTGAATGTAAAAGGTTAAGTCCCGCATTGGAACTATCACATGTGTGATTGGTTAATATAATATAATTCGATCCAAACACAGACTTAAGCTTTTAGATTGAGTGATGTCCCAATATGTTATATTATGGTTTTACTAAGAAGACTTCACAAGGTGTCAATCTCCTTAATAAGTGGTATTAGAGCCAATGGTTGTGTGTGGTATAGTGGATGATAGTGGTCACTTTTGCATTTGGAGTGGGAAGGGTGCATATGCATGGATGATGAATCCCTTTTGCAAAGTAAGGATAAAGGTGCACGACATGGATAAAGCTCACATAACTTATAGAAGTAATCCTAGAGACAACCCATAACATTGGTAAAAGCTTCTATTCAAGGGGGAGTGTAACGATGTGGTGATGTACTCACACGTTAGAGGGAGATTGCTAAGTATACACGTGTGAGTGTATAAAGGTTAAGTCCTTCATTAAAAAGATGTGACATGTTTCAGTGGCTCATATAACATAATTGGGTCTAAATCCATATTCTTAAGTTTTTGGGTTGAGTGGTATAGCAACCTGTTATATTATGGTCTTACTAGAAGACTCAACAAGGTGTCAATCTCCCCAACATTTTAGTTTTAGGGTTATTTTTTTTGATAAGTAGGAAACCAATCTAATTAAAAAAAAATTTTTATTAAAAAAGCGTAAGGTGCCCTTTAGTACATTAGGAGTATACAAGGAAAACACCTAGTTAGAAAGAGAAAAGCGAGTGAGAAAGTCAGGAAAAAAAAAAGACAAAGGGTGGACATAAGCCATAGCACAAAAATACAAGGAATGGTAGAACAAGGAAAGAATCTCTTTCAAGGTACTTTCCAAGTCCTCAAAGCTCCTATTATTTCTTTCCCTCTATAAGCACCAAAAGAGGCAAAGGCGCCATTTTCCAAACCGCAGCGCTTCTTGATCTTTCAGAGGACCACCAACACGCAAGCAAGTCGATAACCTGTCTGGGCATAACCCAAGACATCCCAAAATGACTGAAGAGGGAACTCCACCAAACAAAAGCTATATCGCAGTGGAGAAGAAGATGATCCATGGACTCCCTAGTTGTCTTACACATATATCATCTGTTTATCACGATAACATGCCGTTTCCTGAGATTGTCCAGGGTGAGAATCTTGTCAAGAGCCGCGGTCCACACAAATAAGGTCGCCCTTGAGGGAGCTTGAGTGCGCCAAACACTTTTCCAGGGAAAGCGACTACTACCGGAGCTAGCTAACGTGTAAAAGAATGACTTGAATTTGAACACTCATTTTTTGGAAGAGACCCATCACAACTTGTCTTTACTGTCTCTGCTCACTTTGACTGAGTGCAACACTTGGAAGAAAGAAACAAAGACATCCACCTCCCAATCGTGTGCCTCTCTAGTGTAGCTCACGTTCCACTGGATTGAGTCGCCCAAATGCTCCAAATTATCCGCAACAATAGTGTCCTTTACACGACCAATACTAAATAAAGCTGTAAAAGCTACTTTGAGAGCCGTGTCCCCACACCACAAATCATGCCAAAAGCTGATCTTGGAGCCATCCCCCACGACAAATCTAGTGAATCGAGAGAATGAAACCCAACCTTTTCTATGTTCTTCCACACCCCACCCCCAAAGGCACTTGTTGGCTCCAGAGAACACCACCCACCCCATAGGCTACCGTGTTTAGAATCCACCACGACTCTCCACCATGCATCTCTCTCAGACCCAAAGCGCCATAGCCATTTTGCCTAGCAGGGCGCGATTGAAAGCCCTCAAATTTTTTATTCCTAGCCCTCCCTTGGAGATGTTTTAGGGTTATTTTCATAGTTATGTTTGTTCTAGATTATTCTTGAATTTCTAGTAGTATTAAGAGTCTTTTCTTAAATTTTCATAGGCCTTTAGTTTACTAATTAAATTAGGACTCTTAATCCTAGTAGATTAAGAGCCAACGATTTTTCATAAATAGGTTTTATTGTACCTATAAAAAAAAGGGTTTTATTCTATTCAAAGACTTCAGGCTTGATTAACGGAATTATGAGTGATTCATGTCGTTGAAGTGTGCGTGCTTTTGAGTTTTCTTTTCTCTTCTTCTCCTTCTTCTTCTTTTCTTCGGCACAATATTACTATTTAAGTTGCTGTTCACACAGTCCCTGAATAGCAACAGGCCTCTCCTGTTACCTTCTTTACAACTCAAATCAAGCCCTTCTCCTTACTTATCAAAACCCTAAAAAGATTACTGTCTCTACCAAATAGCCATCAAATATTAACACATGCCTTAAAATTCTATTTATTTGCTCAAAGTTCTATTATGCAGAGCTGCCCTGCAACCTGCTTGTTCTCTATTTCAGCCCCTGTTTGCCTTTCATCCTATTTTTTCAAGCCATAAACAAATTACAAGCCGAAACCATAAACCCTAGCTCTAAAAACCCCACTTTCAAACCCTGAGGTCACCACAATTATCCATAGAGGAGTTTCCAAGATCTATCGTAGTCAATAGGTTGGGAGTGATATTTGCTTGTATGGCTCAAGAAAAATTTATTCCATAAATAGATTGACATTATTAAACTTGGCTATTGTTTTAACTTATATTAACCATTTTTTTTTAAAATTTATTTTTATAAGTACAATTAAATGGCTTTCTTCACAAGTATGGCTTGCAATAAAAGCATACATAACCTTAGTAACATATAAATTTGTGATTTTGTATTGAGAAGTTTAATACATTAATATTCCCTTGAGAGGTATATTTTCTCGATTTTTTTAAGCAGTGAAGAGTTTTGGGTGTTTCATGGGGTTCTCGAGCAGTTGGTCGGTGGAAGCTAAAGAGTTTGAAGTGGTGGTTGTAGGAGGGGAATCAGGGGTTCGAATTAGGGAGAGCTGTAAGGGTAGACATAGGACGATCTTGTTGGATAGATCGGAGTTAGCTTGGCTGCTCAAAATCTTCGAGACTTTGGTGTGCGTGGAAGACTCTCGGGTGTTTTGGGATCAGTCTCGGTATGGATTCCCGCGGATCATTGCGCAACGGCATTTCAACAGACATGGCGGTTTCTTGGTTATAGAAGAATTTGTTGGGAGTCGGAGGAAGGACTCGATCTTCATACCGGAGGGAAGAGCCGGGAAAGGCTGGATAAGCTTTCGTGAGGAATTGCGCCTGGTTTCTGAGTATCTAAGGGCAGGTTCCAGAGCCAGGGAGGTTGATTCGGAGGTCCACGCGATTCATAGAGGGAGGAGGAGTTATGCTGAGGTGTTGGCAAAGAATGCTTCCTCGCTGGAAGCACCTTTTGGAGAGATTACCGGCCCTGTAGCTAGAGTGCCGAGTTGGGTTAGAGATCGCTCTGTGGGGTATAAGGGTGATCATTGCCCGGCGAAGAGTGATGTTTTTGGTCTGGCGAAAGAGCATCACGTTTTGGAGTCTCTTCCGGCGAAGCGGATTGGTACTGAGGAGAAGAATTCCCTTGCATGGGCTTCTGAGTTTCGGCAACGTGTGCCCATGCAGACGGTTCCGAAGGTCATAGCGAGGAAAGGAACAGCGGCGGGTGAGTTAGCTTCAGTTCCGGACACGGCTCCGATTCCGACAGTGGCTCAAGCTGGACCCTCTGTTGTGTTGGGAAGGTCGTCTGACACTAGGCATGGTGTAGCCGAACCTACGTTTCTCCCTGCAGCACGCAACAGCCATTCTGGTGAAAGCTTCGATGTGGGTGCCCTCAGAGAGTCGTTAGAAAGGATGAAAAAGGAGATTGACTTTTGGCTGAAGGGATTGGCTTTGGTTGATGGTGGTGGTCTGGGTCGTGCAGCCTCTTCTAGGGCCCGGATGGTGGGTTTCAAAGTGGCTCGGCCCAAATCTAAACCTAAGCCCAAATCGAAAAATATTGCATTATCCATTTCAGCCAAGGCCTCCAAAGGTAAGGGTGTCTTGGAGTGTCCAGACCAGGTTATGGAGTGGAGGGCTAAGGTGGATCCAGTCTTCCCCCCCCCTTGGGCCCATGCGAGTTCGGTGCATGATCTTGGGGCTGGCTCGACTCCGGGCTTGGACGCCGGTAACCTGACGTCTGGTGCCTCTTCCTCTTCGTGGGTTCAGGCTTTGGGTCATGTCGTCGCCTCCTCTTCTCTCGACGGCCAGCTTCGTTCGCCGGTGAGGGAGTCACCTGTGCTGGTTTCGGCAGGCTCAGATCCAGCCGCACGGGGGTATGATTCTCAGTTCAGTCCTCAGAGCTTAGTCGCCGACTGTCTGACTTCGACTCCAGCTCTGGGTGTAGATGAAGGGCAGCTCCAAGGACAGTCCAGACTCTTGGATAGAACTTTCTCGCCCCTTTGCAGCTCTGAGGTGCTGGTGGAGGCAGAGGAGGGGCAGAGGGAGGAGCCGGGTCAGAAGAGTGAGGGGGAGCTGATCGTTGGGTCCGGTGCAGCAGGGGATGAGTTGTGTTCTGAGCAGAAGCAGTTGTTTTGTAGTGAGTGCCCTGCCTTGTGCTTAGAGGGTGGTCTAGTGAGGGTGAAAGACTCGGTAAATTCGCAGTTGAGGAGTGTGGGTATGCTGAGTGTGCCTCGGGAGTTGACAGGGGACGTGTTTGGGCTTCAATCGGTGGATATGGAGATTGTTCCATGCTTTGGTAGTGCTGGAGGGGAAGGTTGTGAATGGATGGGGGGGCCAGTGGAGGATTCAGTGTCCCCTGGTCTGCAGGTTGGACTGTTGGGTGAGGATTCAAGAAGCTTTACTCCCGGGGAAGTTGGTTTGGTGGAGTTCAAGGAGGGGGGAGGGGCTGTTGTTGTGGGTTCTCCTCTCAATGCCTACTCTCTAGACTTGGGTGGCTTGGGGTACTCGGACTGGGTGATGCAGAGTGCTAACGAGATTTACCCCATTGTTGGGATGACATTCGTGGGGCATAAATTGCAATTGTTAGCTTTTCTGTCTTGTATAGAAGAGGAGAGAAAAGAGGAGAGTCGATTGGCTAAAGGACGCACGAAGGGTAAGAGGGAGATCAAGAATTTGGAGAGCTCTATTAACTATGATACCAAAGGCTCCGGATTGAGTAGCGGTAAGAGGAGGGCAAGGGGACTAGTAGTAGTGCCATGAAGCCGAAGATTCTTTCTTGGAACGTAAGGGGGCTGAATAATAGGCGTAAATGCTTAAGGATTTGCAATTTGCTCAGAGATTGGAAGGTGGATCTTATTTGCCTCCAAGAAACAAAAGTTAAGGATCCTTCTAGGCAGTTTGTGCGTAGTCTTTGGGGGTGTAATTATGTGGATTGGTGTTGTTTGGATGCTAGTGGGGCCTCAGGGGGTATTCTTATTTTGTGGGATAAGAGGGTGGTGGAGAAAGTGGATGTGTGCGTGGGGAGGTTCACACTTGCAGTTTCTTTGAGGAATGTTGACGATCACTTTGAGTGGGGTTTTGTGGGAGTGTATGGTCCGAATTGCAGGGTTGATCGGAGGGGTCTTTGGGATGAGCTGGCGGGGATTATGAGTTGGTGGAGTTTGCCTTGGTGTATAGGGGGAGACTTCAATACTACTAGGTTTCCTAGTGAAAGATCTGGAGTTGGTAGTGTAACTGCCATGAGGGACTTTTGTGATTTCATCTCTGATCAGGGTCTTATGGATTTTCCGCTCGCTGGAGGTTCTTATACGTGGTCGATTTCCTGTGATCCTCCTGTTTGGTCCAGAATTGATCGTTTTCTTGTCTCTCCTGATTGGGAAGATAGGTTTCCTGAGGTGTCTCAGAAGAGGCTTCCCCGCCTGTTCTCTGACCACTTTCCTATTATCCTCGATTGTGCTCACTCTTCTGCAAGAAGTAGGCCGTTCAAGTTTGAGAATATGTGGCTCAAGGTGGATGGTTTTGTGGGGTTGGTGAAACATTGGTGGGACTCATTTTCCTTTCATGGCTCTCCTAGCTTTGTGCTTGCTTGTAAATTAAAGGCCCTCAAGTCTAAGTTGAAAACGTGGAATGTAGAGGCCTTTGGTAATGTGGAGAGGAACAAGAGGAAGCTTCTTGAGGAGCTTCAGGCGATTGATATAGTGGAAGGTAGTAGGGCTTTGGTTGAGGGGGAACTTCAAAAGAAGCTGGAGGTTGTCAGTGAGTTAGAGAGATGTTCTCTGTTGGAGGAGGTCTGCTGGAGGCAAAAGTCCAGGGTGACGTGGTTGAAAGAAGGAGATAAATGCACAAAATTCTTCCATTCCATTGCCAACTCAAACAGAAGGAATAACTCTATTGATTCCTTGTTGATTGGAGATTCCATTTCTTCTAATCCGGCAGAGATAGGGGAGCATGTGGTTCAGTTCTATCAAGATCTTTTCTCTGAGAAGCATAGTTGGAGGCCTCGGTTGGATGATCTTTCCTTTGATGCCATCTTAGAGTCAGAAGCAAGGTGGTTGGAGAGAGTCTTTGAGGAGGAGGAAGTTAGAAAGGTTGTGTTTGCTTTTAATGGTGATAAAGCGCCGGGTCCGGATGGCTTCTCTATGGCTTTTTTCCAAGCTTGTTGGGAGGTGGTGCGCTTGGACATTATGGAGGTTTTTTCTGAGTTTCATGCTAGAGAAGTTTTTGAGAAGAGTTTGAATGCTTCTTTTATTTCTCTTATTCCTAAGACTCCAGGAGCTTTGTCTCTCAAAGATTTCCGTCCCATTAGCCTTGTAGGAGGTATCTACAAGATCATTGCTAAAGTCTTGGCCAACAGATTGAAGACGGTTATGGACAAGATTATCTCCAAATCCCAGAGTGCTTTCATCAAAGGAAGGCAGATTCTTGACCCAATCCTTATTGCGAATGAATGCCTTGATAGTCGTATTATATCAAGGGAGCCGGGAGTCATTTGCAAAATGGATTTAGAAAAAGCTTATGATCACGTTAATTGGGATTTTCTGTTGTATATGTTGAGGAGATGCGGCTTTGGGGGCAAATGGTGTTCGTGGATAGCTCGGTGCATTTCTTCTGCTAAGTTCTCGGTGCTTGTTAATGGCTCACCAAACGGTTTTTTCAGTAGCTCTCGAGGCCTAAGGCAAGGAGACCCTTTGTCTCCCCTTTTGTTTGTGTTTGTTATGGAGGCGCTGAGTCGCATGATTACTGCGGCAGTGAGTGGGGGTGTGTTGGATGGTTTCAGAGTGGGTGATGCTTCTTTTTCCCATCTTTTGTTCGCTGATGACACTTTGATTTTCTGTGATGCTAGCTCCTCAAAGATTCGGTCTTTGCGAGTCCTCTTGCTCTTATTCGAGGCTGTCTCGGGGCTTAAGGTTAATTTGGCCAAATCCAGCATTATTCCAGTGGGGAATGTCGATAATGTGGGTAGGTTAGCTGGCATTTTAGAGTGTGAAGTTGCTTATTTGCCTGTGATGTATTTGGGTCTTCCATTGGGGGCTCCTTACAAGTCTACTCGTATTTGGGATGGAGTTATTGAGAAGGTTGAAAAACGGTTGGCTAGTTGGAAAATGTTATACCTCTCTAAGGGAGGGAGAGTGACCCTTATCAAGAGTACGCTCTCTAACTTACCTACGTACTACATGTCTCTGTTCCCTATTCCGGTGAGTGTTGCTTCTCGCATTGAGAAGTTGCAACGAGATTTTCTTTGGGGTGGCATGGGTGAAGCTTTTAAATACCACTTGGTGAGTTGGGAGAAGGTTTGTACTCCAATTTCGAATGGGGGGCTTGGCATTAGGAAGTTGGTTCAGTTTAATCGCGCATTGCTAGGCAAATGGTTATGGCGATATGGCATGGATAGGGATGCTTGGTGGAGAGTCGCGGTGGACTCAAAGTATGGAAGTTTGTGGGGTGGGTGGTGCTCCCGAGAGGTTGCTGGGGCGTTTGGAGTAGGGTTGTGGAAGTTTATAAGGAAAGGTTGGGAGAAATTCTCCAAACTCCTTAGATTTGAGGTGGGGGAAGGGAGTAGGATCAGATTTTGGCATGACTTGTGGTGCGGAGATTCGATTCTGAAAGAAGTGTTCCCTGATCTATTTGGCATTGCTCGGGTGAAGGATGCGTCAGTGGCTGATAATTTGGAAAGTTTGGGCGGGTCCATTCAATGGAACGTGAGCTTTATTAGAGAGGCTCATGATTGGGAAGTCGATGTTTTTGCCTCTTTTTTCCAGATGCTGGGCTCCACCAAGGTGAATATGGAGAGGGCAGATTGTCTTAAATGGGTCCCATCCAAGAAAGGTGTGTTCAGGGTGAAGTCTTTTTTTGGTTCTATGATGTGTGCTGGAGGTACTCGATTCCCATGGAAGTGTGTGTGGCGGTCTCAGGCTCCCCGAGGGCAGCTTTCTTCACTTGGTCTGCAGCTCTAGGCAGAATTTTGACCTTGGACAATCTTAGGAAGAGGAACTTAATTATTGTGGATAGATGCTGTCTTTGCAAGCGGGATGGGGAATCAGTGGACCATATTCTTCTGCATTGCGATTTGGCTTCAGCTCTATGGAACAACATTTTCTCACGCTTTGGGATTGCGTGGGTCATGCCTAGGAGTGTGCTTGACTTAGTTGCTTGTTGGTGGAAGTCTGGGAGATCAGGGAGCGCTACTTCTTGGAAGATGGTGCCTAATTGCCTTTTTTGGTGTATTTGGAGAGAAAGAAACCTTAGGTGTTCTGAGAATCTAGAAAGCTCCCTTGAGGAGGTGCTAGAGTTGTTTCTTCATACTTTGTATGTTTGGTCGATGGCTTATTTGTACCCTTTATCTATCAGCTTTGCTGAATTTCTTACTTCTTTTTCGCTTTCTAGTTAGGTGTTTCCTGTTGTATACTTCTAGTGTACGTAGGGGCGCCTTACGCTTTCAATAATACTATCATTACTTATAAAAAAAAAAAGTCTTATTTTTTTTGATAAGTAAGAAAAGTTTTATTAGAAAAAGTGTAAGGCGCCCCTAAGTACACATGGAGTATACATAGGAACAACCAAAGCCAACTCACTAAAAGCACCCAACAAAACCGTAAAGCCCAAAAGGATCACCCGAGAGGAGCCCACAAAAGAACCCAACAAAACCCACAAGGAGGCAAGCCCTAAAACCCGAAAATCTCTAAACCCACGAGGGCACAAAACCCTACTACATGAGAGCCTTGCCTTTCCCGCGCCTAGAGGGCGCTCTTGCAACGCCGTAATTAATGGAACTTTTCAAATTCAAAAGCTCCCTCTTTCCTTTGGTCTTTTGGCGTGCTATCATCTTGTCCTGATGAAATTAATCTTCCATGACATCAAGGATTGCCAAAGACTCCTCGCCCTGAACCCCGTCCAACGACCAGTCTAAGGGCAACCCATCCCAAAAATCACCATCCTTCTCCCAAACAACTAACTCCCCATTAAGATCATACCCGACAGGCCAATCCTGAGATTGAGAAAAACCATTGCCCTCTACGGATGAAGGAATGATGCGACCTCCCGGTGGGGAGTGAATCCCTATCATCCCAACATCCTTGGCCTCATGAGACGCGGTAGGGGCTATCGCAGCCGGGCGAGGGTTGAGGAACCCCTTTTGAAGGAAACCCTTCTTCGCAGAACCCACAGAATTCTTCAACGGAGGCACTGCAGCTACTTTTTAGCAGAACAGATAAGCGTCTTTGAAGCAGCCAGGGAATCTGCTAACAGCCCCTCATTCTACTTCACTGAGTGACCTTCCCTGAGATCCCTAGCCTTCCGGTAATAGCTCTGGAAAGGTTTAGTAGACTGTACCGCGGGGAGAGAAGAACGAATCTTCTCACCCAATTCAGCCGCCCCTGAGAGAGAAGGAAAAGGGAAGAAAGGTTGAGTCAACCCAGCACCAACACCAACTGAGTTGCTAGACAGAAGGACAAAAGCATCGGGACTAGGCAGCGTGACGGATTCAACCGCTGGAACGAGAGGCAGATGGCTCGACACACTCCCAGAAGATGACAGCCCTAGAACCACCCCAGATTCTGTCCCCGACGAAATCTCTGGCTGAATCTCCGTTGAACCCATTCCCACATCTCCAGCTGGAAAAAGTTTCCGACAGCTAGGCCCACCCCCGGAAGAAGACAACCCCGGAATCAACCCAGAGTCTGTTAGCGATGCCGTCTCCGGCTGAAGAGAGCACCCTAGAACAACCGTCGACACGGGACCCGCATCCTTGGAAGTTTCTGTCTGAAACGATGCTTTGGTTTTGATTTTCGGCAAGAAGCAACCCAACCGAAGCCCTTTCCGTTTGAGGCCCGAACCGGACCCAGCAAACCGGCCCAGAAGATTCCCAAGAGCCTGGCCCAAAGCCAATTTAAAGCTGAGGAGCATCCTGGTCCACGTACGCAAATTTGAATTCAAACGAGATGGACCTCGTGCAGAGTAAACAACATGCTTCTTCTTCTTACCCAGCGGACGACGAGGTAAACCTTTGTCCAGCGGATCAAACGTAGAGCTCCCTGACCATACTGGAGGCGTGGACTTCTCCGTCGACCCGTGCGGTTGCTCCTCCAGGTCAAAGCAATTCACCGCCAATCTCCCATCTTCGACCACCCTGCACCATGACACCGAAAATAGGTCCAACCCACGCAGTTCTCCATCCGAACCCCACAACCCAGCATGCGTGCCATGAGAGACAACTTCCCCCCGAACCACAGCAACATACGATGGAGGAGACCCACCCAGCCGACTAGAAGAGACACCCCTTATCTGAGTCCCCTCCAAAGAAAACGCCTCAGAACCCATTGACCAATCCTTAGGACCGAGGAAATTGATCATCTTCCGCAATAACCCCGCAACCCGAGCCCAGCCCCAACCTTCACGGCTTTCAGGGAGCCAAATAGCCCCTTTTCGACCACCCTCAGCGAAGACTTCCACCTCTAGGTAGCAGCCGGACTTGTTCTCACCCCCTCGAACCATCAATACTTTCACATCCTCCTGGAAGTACTTGACGAATTCCTTCGCTGAAACCTTTAAGGCCTCCTCTACAGAAGCCAACAGCCAAGCTGAACCTTGAAGACCCAAAACTATGAACCCGTAGAACCCCTTTCTCCTCTCCTCCAAGCGCAGTTCCGGCACTTCAGCCTTTGCTGAAAAGGAAAAACGTTTGGCTTCAACAGAGAAGCACTGCTCCATCTGATGCAAATCTGAAGAGCTAGAAGAGGAGACACCCTGGAACCATACCCACAAAACAAACCCTGCAAATTAAGTCTTATTGAAAGCGTTAGGCGCCTCTAAGTACATTGAAAGTATATAGAAGCAAAACACCTAACTAGAAATAGAAAAACGAATAAGGAAATCAGAAAAGCTAATCGATAGTGGAGACAAAAAGCCACCTTCTAAAAATACAACGTATGAAAAAATGAAGCAAAAAATCTTCCATGGAACTCACCAAATCCTCGAAACACCTAATGGGATGTTTGGGTGCATTGTTTTTCAAAAACAAATTCTATTGGTATTCGCAATTTTTCAAAAACAAATCAAATTTTATCTGACTTTTTCTAATTTTGTCTCAGGAAGTCAAACCATCCAAACATTTTTTTCAACTTTATTTTGCCTCGGAATTCGCGCAATAAATTATAGTTGAATTTAAATTTCAAAAAATCGAACACCCAAACGTCCATAAGATTTCTTTCCTTCCAAACACACCAAAAAATGCAGATTGACACCATCTTCCAAATTGCAACACTCCTTGGCCTTCTAGACTTCCATTAACAAGCAAACAAGTCGATAACTCTTCTAGGCATAACTCAAGACATACCAAATCGAGTAAAAATGCTATACTACAAAGCAGAAGCCACATCACAGTGAAGAAGAAGGTGGTCCACAGATTCCCCATCTCTTTTGCATAAGCTCTGTTCACAATGATGATATGCCTTTTCCTGAGATTGTCCATAATAAAGATTTTGCATAGGGCTGCTGACCACATAAAAAAGGCTGCCCTCGAAGGAGCCTGAGTCCACCACATACTCTTCCAAGAGAAGCGTCTACCTTCAGAGTAAGCCAAGGAGCTGGAGAAGGACTTGACCTTGAATAAACATTTCTTGGAAAAGACCCACCAGAGCCTATCTGCACGATCTCCACTCACCACGGCTGAGTGCAACACCTGGAAGAAGGAAGCAAAGACACCCACTTCCCAATCATGCGCCTCTCTAACAAAGCTTACGTTCCACTGAGTATAATTGCCCAAAACTTCCGTATTATCTACAACTGAGGCATCTTTCACCCGAGCAATACCAAAGAGATCAGGAAAAACTTCCTTCAGAACCGTATCCCTGCACCACAGATCGTGCTAAAATTTTGTCCTACCCCCATCTCCCACCTCAAATCTAGCAAAACTAGAGGCACCTACAGGCTCAAGGGAGCACCACCCACCCCATAAATTGCCAAATTTAGATTCCACCGCAACTCTCCACCAAGCATCTCTCTCAATTTCAAACCACCATAACCATTTATCTAACAAAGCGCGGTTGAACATCAACAAGTTCCTAATACTCAACCCCTCTTCTGAAATTGGGGTACAAACCTTTGACGAACTGACCAAGTGATATTAATATCATAATCCCTCTATGATGGTTCAAATACATCATCTTTCACGTTGAAAAGCTTTTGCATCATTGGGCTAGGAGTCGCTGCTATTAATATAACCACTTCTTCATGTCATAGATTATAGAACAACAGGGTTGAAAATTAGCCATGTGGAGAACATCGTTTGGTAAACATACCTAGTAGTAACTTAGTGTCTAACAAGTTATTGAGCATTCATTCACAAGCAGCTAAACTCCTTGAGCATCTCAGTCTTTGTCTGTGCTTAGGCTTCCCAATTGCTAACCTAAGTGACTATTCACACATGGAAAAATTTCTGCTTTATTGTCTAGAACTTCATGTAGCCTAGCTTATAGCAATTGCCTCTCTTCGGGCTTCCAAGGGGACTGTCTTGTCAGCTTTATTTGCATCCCCCAATTAAAAAGAGCATAGGAGACCTGAAAGTCCCCTTAATTCTTTACTGAGCTAGGTTACTACTAGGATATCACATAGGTTGTTTGAGAAAAAATGGCTTAATTATTTTTGCCCTCTATTAGCCATTCAGTTCTATTTATAGAAGCTTTGTACACTGTTCTGGACTAGGACTACTCACCCATACAGCTTGCAATAAGACAGCTCATTAGGGATACCTCTCTTTCTTGTTAGAACATGGACACATCACATTCTTCTAGAATATGTACATATTACACCATTATTCTAACATTCCCTTTAAGCTGGAGCATATATGTCATATACTCCCAACTTGGAACTTATAAACTTTAATTGGCTATGACATAGGGATTTTGTAAACATATCAGCAAGTTGATTGCCAGACTTCACAAATGGTGTACATTTGTCTCCACTCAGTATCTTATTCGGATGAAATGACAATCAGCCTCAGTATGCTTGGTTCTTTTATGGAACATGGGAGTAGAAGCAATGTGCATGGTAGCTTGATTATCACAAAATGGGGGAATATGAGTGGGAACTAAAATATTAATCTCCTAAAGCAAATTCTGTAACCATGTTAGTTCACCAACATATTGGATTGGGCAACCACTGTTTGTTTCTTGCTTTTCCATGTAACTAGATTTCCTCCCAGAAATGTACAATACTCTTTAGTGAATCTTATATCTGAGGGAGATCCTGGCAATCTGCATCAGTAGAACCTTCCACCCGAAGATGTTTATTTTTCCTATAAAGTATACTGAGACCAGGAGAGCTTTCTTCAAGTATCGAACAGTAAAAATGACAGTGTCCCAATGTGGGATTATAGGTGCCCTAAAAAATTTGTCCAACACACTAACTGCATATGAGATATATGGTTTGGTGATGGTAAGATAGTTCTGTTTTCCAACTAGTTGATGATGTTTACTAGGGTCTTCAAATACTCGCTCTTCCTTCAAAAGTTTCTAATTTGGGTTCATAGGAACATCAACAGGACGAGCACCCAAAAGTCTTGTCTCACTTAGTAAATCTAGTATGTACTTCCATTGAGATAGGTTGATGCCTGTTTGAAATCTGGCTATTTCAATGCTCAAGAAATATTGAAGTTTGCCTAAATCTTTGGTATGAAATTGCTACTGCAAAAACTATTTTAATCTATCAATGCCTTCAGATCATTCCCAGTAATCACAATATCATCTAGATATATCAAAAACATAATATATCCCTCATCAATGCATAAAGGAAATACTAAATAATTCGTTTGACATCGATGAAGACCATATTCCATCACCACCTCTTAGAATTTGCCAAACCATGCCCTAGGTGATTCTTTTAGACCATGTAAAGTTTTTTTTAATATGCAAACATTACCTTGATATTCCCACTGAGTAACAAATCTTGGTGGTTGCTCCATATAAACCTCAAGCAATTCACCATGGAGGAATGCGTCCTTGTGATCCAACTGAAATAAGGGCTAGTCAAGATTAGTAGCAAGTGAAATTAATACACGACAAAGAAATTTTAGCAATTCCATGAGTCTGAGTATAGTCTTTAGCAAACAACCGGGCTTTTAATATGTTCAAAGACCCATGGGGATTAAATTTCACAGTATATACCCACTTGCAACAAACCAGGCTGTTTACTATGAGGCAGAGGAACAAGCTCCTAAGTCCTATTCTAATGTAGAGCCTCTATTTCTAATTTTATGGCTCTCCTCCAACCCGGGTCAGATAATGCGTCTTTAACTATCTTAGGGATAGGGTTGACAATTTTTGACATGATCCGAGAATCCGACAAGAAGTTTTAGGGTTGGGTTTTGGCTAAACGGGTTCGGGTTATAAACATGCGTTTATGACACGTTTATGACCTCTCAACCCGTTTATGACACCCGTCAAACCATTTATGACCCGTTTGTAATCCGTTTATGACCCTTATAAACGTGTCGTGTTCAGGTTTCATGTATCAACCTGTTTAGCTAATCGTGTCGGGTTCGGGTTGGCGGGTCAACTCGAACCCGACACAGTAACCCATTTTGCCAACCCTACTTAGGGATCGAAAAAATAGAGAGTTAAGAGATAAAGCAGGACATGGAAGGAGAAAGTGATAGACACGAGACAAAATTACTAATGGGATGTTGGGTTAACGTAGGAGCGTATTCCTTGTTGGAGAGCAATACACAAAGAATATGACTCAATGGGTGGAGCGGAAGATGAAGACGTTGAAGTTGATGGTGGGGACATAGGAGTCAGTGGCTACGGCGATGGGAATATACCTGCAAAGGAAGAGTAGATGATGATGTCAGGGACTTGAACGAAGGAGAGAATATGGGAGCTGGTGAGGAAATATGTTACGTACCTAGGGTATGTAACAAGAGCATTTTTGGAATTTTATTTATGTCCTCTATAAGAGAATAATTAGGTTGGGTTTTTAAATAAGATAAGAGTCGTATTATATTTTGGAAAGAATAATAGATTATTATTATTATTATTAGGAAAATAAGGAGTCTTGCTTATAAAGTAATATCTCCAATAGGGAAATAAGGGATTTGTCTCCCTTTAGAATTAATAATATTTATTTAGGGTTTGTAATATTTATTTATTTATCGTTCCGTAATTCCAGCTTTGTAACCCTATAAATAGGGTATTGAAGAATGAAATAATATCAAGAAGAAAATTATTAGACTACTCTTGTAGTTGCTTGGGAGTTTTTTAGGATTTCTCGAATAATCCTAACATTAGGAGGCCCAGGATACCTCGAATTATCCTACCCAAAATCTACCCAAATTATCCGATTTATCATTGTTCAACCCTCGTTACGGAGGTTCGTAACATCTTGGTATCAGAGCCGCGTTGCGATTACGGACCAAGGCAACCATGTCTGTCAGATCCTTCGAAGAATTTTGGGCAAAATTTCACAAGTGCACAAAACAGTTTTTCCAGCAATGGAAAGATGAAATTGCGGCATGTCAGGTACGATTCTCATCTTTCGCATTAGAAAACCCATTGAAACAACAACCCTCAAAGGACCCATAACCCATCACCGCTCCACAGAAAGACCAACCCTCACCCTCACCATCTCTGCCAACACCACCACAAATCAACCCAGCAATACAACCACTGTCCGCAACCACAGCCCCACCACCCTACAACTACCCAAATCCCACCCCCACTCAAAAGACAACCCCAATCACCATACCCACCATTGCAGAACCTCAAACCAGCCACCAACCACATCTGTTAGCCGCACCTTCGCCCAATACCCACAACGCCATCAATCCACATAAAGCCTCATCACCACGGATCAAACCACTACCACTCAAAATTCCCCCAAAAGTCAAACAAAACCCACCAATCACGATGCAAACCCACATAGCCGTTTCTTCAGGCTATGCCACAGCCCCCCATCTCTGGATGTTGCTATTTTTTCAGGTGCAAGAGGGAAGAAAAGACGAGCTTGTGACTGGTTCCGAAGAAGGAAAAGGGCACGGTACAAGCCAAGCTGTGTAGTCGACAGAAGGGACACAACAAAAATCAGGGCAGAGCTTGCAGAGTTCCTTGCTTTGGGCGTGAAGTTGTTAGGTCGTAGGAAGGGAGACAAGGGCTTGGGAAAAGGAGGACCGAAGAAGAAGAGGAAGGTGCTTTGGAAAAACATCTGGGGCTTCACAAATTCGGCGACTTGGCGATTGGTAAGAAAATGGGGCGGTGAACGTGGGGCAGAGTGTCGGCTCTTGAGCGGCGACAAGGAACAGGGCTCGGGAGGATGGGTAGCGACCTGAAGGTTCCAACGGAGCGAGAGCCTCCTCCGGGCTATTTTTCCAGTCAACCCAAACGTCCCCCAGATGGTGATTACGCAAGGGATGGCGATTTCGGCGTGTATCACGGCAGCCCAGAATTTTCCATCCAAAACAGGGACGAGCCTCCACGATTCTATGACGGATGTAGATATACAGGTTGACAGTTTCCGGTGAGCGAGGTGGATAGAGGAGCACGCTCGGGTTTGACTGGCGGAGGAAGAATGAAGATGGGATCGGAGATTTCTAGATTTTTGGTTGAAGGAAATGGAAATCCGAAATTTGCTGCTGGAAAAAAATTGAAGAATGCTATGGCAGTACCTGATATTTCCGGATTTTTTGCTGAAGGAGAATTCAAACTGGAATTTGCTAGAGGAAAATGGAAAGAAGTTGCAGATGGAAGAGAAGGGACGCATGTTGGCAGTGTGAAATTAGGACCTGTAGTAGAAAGAAATAGGTTACCAAATTTGTTTATCCCTAAATGGAAAATTGGAGGTGAGAGAGAGGAAGCCACGATTTGGGGGAAAAGAGAGACTCATCCGGTGCTGACTGGAGTTGGGCAATATTTATGCAACCTTTTTTTTTTTTCCAGTGCTACCCTCCACGTGGACCACGTCGGCAGTTATTGGAGTCATCTTTCTAGGACCTTGGGGACAAGGTCCATTTGAAGAGGGTAGGAGTGTTACGTACTTAGGATATGTAACAAGGGCATTTTTGGAATTTTATTTATGTCCTCTTTAAGAGAATAATTAGGTTAAGTTTTTAAATAAGGTAAGAGTCGTATTATATCTTGGAAAGAATAATAGATTATTATTATTATTATTAGGAAAATAAGGAGTCTTGTTTGTAAAGCAATATCTCCAATAGGAAAATAAGGGATTTGTCTCCCTTTAGAATTAATAATATTTATTTAGGGTTTGTAATATTTATTTATTTATCGTTCCGTAATTCCAGCTTTGTAACCCTATAAATAGGGTATTGAAGAATGAAATAATATCAAAAATGAAATTACTAGACAACTCTTGTAGTTGCTTGGGATTTTTTTAGGGTTTCTCGAATAATCCTAGCATTAGGAGGCTCAGGATACCTCGAATTATCCTACCCAAATCTACTCAAATTATCCAATTTATCATTGTTCAACTCTCGTTACGGAGGTCCGTAACAAATAGGACTTAGTACCTCCGTAACAAAATAGAAATCAGTAAAGGAAGAGGAATGGAGGATGTAGGCTACTCAAACATATATGACTAGGGGTCCTCTGCGTGATTTTTTTTTTTTTCGTAAGTAAAAACTTCATTAGTAAGCGCAGAGGGGCGCAACTCTAGTACACATGAAGTATACAAAAGTGCCCCTAATCAGAGGAAAGAAACGAACAAGAAAGTAAAAAATCAGCGAATGACATACAACCCGGGTTATGCGCCGACACTCAAAGATTTTACAAAATCGTTTCTTGGGAATAGATCATAAAAATTACTTTGTTTTGATGTCTTTTCATGATTGGTATCTGACAAGACGAGTTGAGGACATGCTTTTATAATCTCTCTACATCCCTGACCTATCGTTGGCGCGTGAGAGCGCATCAAGCTAGGAGACCCTTTCTCTTAGTTGTGAAGTCGGGGTGTGAGTTCCATCTTTCTGGTTCTTGGGTATCCTTTGTATTGTGTGTAGGGGCATCAACCAGTGGTTTCTCTTTGTGGGCTCCTTTCCGCCGGTGACTTTGTAACGTTCTCTGGGTCGGCCGTTCTGCGTTTTGGGGGTTTCTTGAGATGGAGAAAAGTTTTCTTGTGGAGTCGGAGATTTTTGTCTTCTCAGTTCTGGATGGGGCGTCAAGGCTGAGGGTAGGGGAGAAGAGAAAAAGTTTTTCCGGCAAAATCGTCATCAGTCCACAATGCTCGGAGTGGCTTGCATCAACGCTGGAGATTCTATTGGGTTTCCCGGAAGATCAAGAGTTCATCAAATCCTTCAGGGAAGGGTCGAAAATTTTGATTGCTCGGAGAGGTAGTAACTATGCTGGCCGTTTCCTTGAGGCAGCAGTATTCGGGTTGGGTGGCCAGAAATGGCTCATTTTGATCCCGGAAGGCCATGGTAGGTGGGGTTGGCTCAAATTCTCAAACAAGCTGAGAAAGGCCGTTGTTTTCCTTTCTGCCAAAATGGGCTGCGGATCTGGGTCCCCGTATGTGTCGGTCAAAAATGAGGGGAAGGAAGAAGAGGCAAACATGGGAATGGTTCCTTGCTGGAAGGGTCCCTCCTTTGTGGAGGTGTTGAGGTCAGGTTCGGTGCCTTTTGTGGGGGGTAGTCGTTCCAGGTTGAGCACTGCGTCGTCGGAGCCATGTGCTCTGGATTTTCTCCCGTCAGTGAGGCATGCAGAGGATGAGTTGAGGATGGCGGTGGACTGCTTCTCTTTGGAATCACCTCCGCTTGAACTGTTCGACAAAGACCGGCTTATCTGTCCTCTGGGTAAGAAGCTTCTCTCACATTCAAATTTGAAATTCGAATTTTCAAAACGTCGCACGTGGAGAAAGCTGGGCAATGGGTCTACCTTGGCTTTGGGCCGGGCTGTAAGGAATATTTTAGACCGTTTTGTCGGGACAAGACTAGGTCGTAAACGTTCAGGTTTCCGCTTAGCCCGACTCCTCCCGAAACTTTTAGCCTCCCGTTCGTTGAGAATTCTGCCGGAGATGTCGCCAGAGATTTCTTCTGGGATTCCTTTGGTCTGTCGTTCTTCTGGTGGCTTGGAGGATGCTTCGTTGGATACCATAGAGGGTGTGGGTATGTTGTTGTCGGGTTTGCTTGGGTGTCCTCTTTTGTCGGAGACGATGGAGGTGGTTCCAGAAACATATGATACAGGGACTGGACCTTTGGGTGTTAATGTTGTACGAATGGATAAGAACGGGGTTGAACCAGAGGGCTTTGATGGTGTCTCTGAGGGCTTGAGGAGGGCTAGAGAGGAGCTTGCTCCTGGTGTTTCTCCGGTTCTGTCTTCTTTCAGGGGTGGTTCTGTAGCCGGACCAAGTCTTCCTTCGGTATTCCCTGAGTTTTCGGGTTCTGTAGTTGGACTTTCCGAGACTTCTTCTCTTCTTCCAGCACTGGAGACGTCTTCCACCCATACAGATTCATTCTCTTCGGCTGAGATGGATGAGAACTTGACGTCGGAGTGGGAGATAGATGTTAGGAAGAAGGTTGTTGGGTTTTGGGAGAAGTTGTCCCAGGAGTATGTGTGGAATGTGTCTGAGGAGCATAACGAGAGGTTCAAGGCTATTACGGAAGAAATGATTAAGCGTCAGAAGACTAAGGGTAAGAAGGAGCTTCTGAATCTGCAAAGCTCCGTTAATTATGGCGACTCTAAAATTTCTTCTAGGTGTAGGAAAGGCAAGACCCATGTGATGTAGGGTTGTTTGCCCTGGGGGTTTTTGTGGTTTTCTCGGGGCCTTAAGGTTGGGTTGTTTTGTGGGCTTCTTCTTGTTGGGTCGGTGGTGAGACTTTTGCTTCTTGTATACTCCGTGTGTACTAGGGGGGGCGTTTTACGCTGTTTTTTTTAATAATATTGCAATTACTTAAAAAAAAAAAAAAAATGACTGGGACTAAAAAAAGGTGACATCAGCACTGGTGAAATAGCACTGCAGAACATGATTGTAACATTGATAACCCTTTTGAGTCTGAGAGTAATCGAGAAGCACAAATTTAGTGGGCTGTGGATCGAGATTATCAAAAACCGGTCCAAGGTTGTGGACATAATAAATACAGCAAAAAACCGTAGGGGGTAAGGAGAAAGGTGGGGAGGAAAGTAACAATATGGAGTAGGGAGATGCTCCATCCAAGATAGAGGAGAGCATCCAATTGATGAGGTAACATGCAATAAGAACAATATCACTCCAAAAAGTTTGGAATGCTCATATGGATCAAAAGGGTAGAACCAACATCCAACAGATGGTGATTCTTGTGTTCTACAACATCATTCTATTGTGTAGGGTGAATTACCTATCAAAAAAAAAAAAAAAAAAAAACTATTGTGTAGGGTGAATATAAGTGGTCTGACGAACAATATTTTTAGGGTATAGAGAGGCGGCAAAAAGATGAGAATCATATTCTTTGGCATTGTTAAACCATAAAATACAAAAAAATTTACCAAATTGAGTTTTAATTTCTTTCTGAAAAGTTGAAAGATGAAAAACAACTCAGAACGAATTTTCATCATAAGCAACCAAGTCATACGGGAATCACAAATGTTACAAAATAGTTGCAAAGATTTGTATGGAGTACTGATAGGACTCCATACATCAAAGTGCTCTAACTCAAACGGACTAGAGAAATGACTAACAGGGCGAGTCAAAATGGACACACGTCTATTGTTATTAAATTTGACAAGCTTCACACTGAAAAGATGTCACATTATTAAGATTTTCAATTTGATGCTTTAGATGGAAAGAGACGGATGTCCAAGATGACAGTGCCATTGAAAGGGGATGAAGAGGACCACGTGTTCATGGGGGAGAGAGAGGAGCGAAGGCTAGATAATAGAGGCCACCAACTTTTTGCCCTATATCAATCATCTGCTTCATCTTAAGATCCTGAAATATACATAAAGAAGGGTAAAAACTGACAGAACACTGAACGTCTTTAGTAATTTTATTGATTGACAATAAATTAAAAGGGAGACTAGGGACAATAAATTAAAAGGGAGACTAGGGATGTGTAAGACATAATAATTCAATACTAGTACTAAGCTGTGTGGTCCGAGAGCCTTTAACCTTGGCTAGGGAACTCTTAGCAAGGGTAATACTTTGAGGACACACAAGGATGATAGTTAGACAAGTTAGTAGACGCACCAGTCATATGTTCTGTTGCACTAGAATCGATAGCCCACGGATCACAAATAAAGGATAAGAGACAGTGAGATGCAATAATTGGCTGAGCAAGAGTAGCCATGGAAGCGGAAGAGGCCTGTTTATGGGCTAAGTATTTTGCATACTCATCTCTAGGAATAGATATCAGATCAGATTCAAGAGCTGGAGGAGTAGATGATGACTCAGATGCTAGAGCAGGATCCTTTCGAGAAGAGACATGATCTGATTATCCTTCTGATCCCAAAGAATAAGGAGTCTCCGGTTTTCGGCTTGGCGGAGACTAGATGGTCAAATAGGCCTTTGCCTCAAAGAAACATTTCCACAGATCTCACCCAATAAATGTACTTCTTCCTTTTGAACTTAATGGGAGTCATGGGAGCATTAAACGTGGAGGAAGGAACAAGATCAGATTTAGTAGCCATACTGCCCATGAAAACCCAGCAATAAGTGAATGATAGGCTGAAAATAGTACTAAACAAAGTGATGCGAAACTGGCCACCGGCGGCAACAAAGGTCGTTGACAACCACAATAAGAATGCTGATAGATCCAAACAACAACCAATCATAACATTGAACCACTAATTGTGTCTCTGGCAACCAGAGAACTACACATGGTAGACGGTGTTGACTTCCACAAATGATAGAAACCTCCGAAAAGCTTAACACCATTAACACTTACATAACAGTAACCCAATCGATTGAAATCACAACAAAGATTTACTGGTGAGCACTTCAACCACCACAATACAGAGATCACCGGTGCAAGCACCACATAACTACCCTGAATGAGTTAGTTGATCACAGCACAGACAACCATGATAGAAACCACAGTGAGGTTGATGGCGTCAACATCTCTGCTGGTACAGTGATGATGGCGCCATCTTCCTTTGATGAAAAATGTCTGGTCACGATGAACTTACTTACTAGTGACCAGATTAATGGTTGTAAAATCAAAATAGAAAAAGAAGAAGAAGAAATGTCAATTAAGTAAATGAAAAATGGGAACACAATCGAAAGAAAGGTTTCACAGTTTAGTATGCTCTAATACCATGTTAGCATATAAGGCAGTTTGTTTGAGGAAAAAAGACTTAATTATTCTTGCCCTCTATTAGCAGTTCATTTCTATCTACAGAAGCTTTGTACACTATTCTTGACTGGGACAGCTTACCCATACAGCTCACAATAGGACATCTCATTATGGCACCTCACTTTCTGTTACGGGTCTACACCATGACTAAGAAGGAAAGAAGTGAGCTGCCGAATACCATGCCTCTCCCAAGGAAAGTCTTGAGCTGCACAACATGGCTAAGATGGAAAGAATACTACGTGGAGAAGAAAGTGGCTGATTAAGGCAAGAGGACCCATTGTAAACGTAGGATACATGCTCATAAAGCAAGAATCCTACTAGGAGAATAAATGCAGGATTTTAAGGAGAGAAATAAGGGGCTTATTTCCCATTAGAGTAAGCAGGATTTTACGGAGAGAAATAAGGGGCTTATTTCCCATTAGAGTAAGCAGGATTTTACGGAGAGAAATAAGGGTCTTATTCCCCATTAGAGTAAGCAAGATTTTAGGGAGAGAAATAAGGGACTTGTTTCCCATTAGGGTTAGAAGTAATATTTACGTATTATATTTCCCTTATGTAATCATCTCTATATAAACCTAATAAAGTGGTCAATAAAGAAATGAAGAAGAAAAATTATATTAGACAACCCTTGTAGTTACTTGGAAGTTTTTTAGGGTTCCTCGAATAATCCTAACATTAGGAGGCCCAGGGTACCTCTACTATTACACCATTCACACACACCTACTATACAAATTACCATCATCCATCTCCCGTTACGGAGGTCCGTAACACTTTCTTTCTAGATTATGGACACATCACTCTCTCCTAGAATATGTAAATATTACACCATTATTCTAACAGTTACCAAGGTAGCATCCATCCCAAAAGGAGGTGGAAGATGTCGATGGCATTCTTTCGCATGTGTGTTGGGGGGGAGTTACTAAATTTATCGCTTAAAGGGGAATGTCTATGCACTGCATGGCATCAAGAGGCCTAAATTTTACTCATATTCTTACTGCAAAGGTGACAAAGGCATGGAGGGAACGGAATGCACGCTGTTTTGATGATTGTGAGACTGGTTTGATGTGGTGCGTTTGGAGGGAACGGAATGCACGCTGTTTTGAAGATTGTGAGACTGGTTTGTCGAATCTAAAGAGAAAGATGCTTCAAATGTTGTTTATGTGGAGAGATAGAATTAAGTTAATGCATGAATGTTCCTATTTTGATTTCTTAGATAGATGTTCTCTATGTTCTTTACATTAGGAGTTTCTTGTATACATCCTGTGTACTTTGGGTTGCGCCCCTTTGCGCCTTTTCAATATATTTTACTTATCAAAAATACCTGCTATGTTAATGTTTGATTGTCCAAGAGAATTTGACCTACAGATTGCTGAGGTCAATGCTTACCTTATTCTTATACGGTATGAAAATAATTCATTTTTGAAAATACACTTATCCAAGCACTCAATCTACTGGTCCCTTTCAAAGAGTTCCCAGAATGTATAGACAAATGAGGCATGTGTTCATTTAGGTTTTTAATGCATTCTTTTCTGTTTAGAGAAAGGTGGTTTGAACATAATTTTTGGCTAATTTAGTATTAGAGTATGTGTTACTCGCTTAGCTGCTAATCTACTTCAAGGTTTACCTGTGGGTCAATCATTGTTTTGGATATGATTTGCTCAGTTGTCTAATCTTTTGCTTTCTGCTGATTGTTCCTTCTTAAATTGTTCGAGATGATATTAGTTCATATTTGTTCTATCTATCATGATGCAAACTTGATTTTATGGGTTCTCTCTTTCTCTCTCTTTCTATAGTGAATGCAGCCCTTGAATACTGTTAGTACTAGTCTAGCTGACGCCTTTGGTTTTCTTTTGACTAATTTCTATGACGTGGACACCTGCTTTCAGATATGAATTCAAATCAAATCATGAAGAATGGGTAAAATCGGTCAAACCCAAGTTAGGACCTGATGTGTCTGATCGTATTCTTGCAGCAATTAACACCTCACGTGAGAACATGAAAACTTTATATAAGGTTAGGACTGAAATGCGGGCCGCGCTTCAAAATCTCTTGAAGGTATCCCCAACTTCTTATTTAAATATTGTTTTTCCTATGTATTTCACTATTAAGAGTTAAAGTTCTAATAATATTGTCGTTGCTCCATCAATTATGGCGACGCGAAAGATCCCTTTAGGCGTAGGAAAGGCAAGGCACACATGGTTTAGGTTGGTGTGCCTTGGCGGGTGGTGGGTTGCCTTGTATCTTAGTTGGGCGGGTGTAGGTTGGTGCACCTTGGCGGGTGGTGGGGTGCCTTGTATCTTAGTTGGGCTCTTTTGTAGTTTGCTTTTGGGTGTTTTTTCGGCTTCTGGGGTTTAGGTTTTGCGGGTTTTGTTGGGCTTTACAGGTTAGCTTTGGCTGCTCCTGTGTATACTTCTTATGTACTTAAGGACGCCTTACGCTTTTATTAATAAAGTTTTCTTACTTATCAAAAATAAAAATAAAAAATATTGTCGTTGCTCTTCCTTCTTTTATTTGTTTCTATTGATAATCAAGTTTATTAATGAGTTTGTTGGCCTTTGACATGCATCTATTTTATTTGTTGTAATAAATTAGATGGAGATAATGAAAAAAAGAAGGGTTAAATACCCCATTGGTACCTGAGTTTTAAGCGTTTTTAAATTTAGTACTTGAGTTTTCATTTGTATCATCGGTGGTACTTGAGTTAGGGGTAAAAACCCATTTGGTACTTTTGTTAGATTTTCTGTCCTAAAATTAACGGTTTGCCACTCCTTGGCCGGTCTAAGGTGGCCGAACCACCCTCCATGGGCCATGGCTATTGTCGAGGAGGCTTCGGAGGGGAAACAGTTAAGAGGTGCCTCGTTCGGTTGGCTGGGTGGAACTTGTCTGTATGCGGCCGTAGTTCGGGGGGAATCTGCCTCTCATGTCAAGCTTAATGGGCTGCCGGTCTCAAACGTTGAGACGCACGGTTTGGATCTATTTTCGGAGTCGTGGTGTAGGGTGGCCGAAGACGGGAGAATGGCGGTGAATTGCTTCGATCTGGAGGTGAATCTGCACGGGTCGTTGGTGGGTTCCTCGCTTCCAGCATGTTCTCCAAGCTTCGCAGTTGACCCAGTGGACAAGCTTTTGAATTTTTCTACGCTGGGTAAGAAGAAGACCCATGTCGTTTACTCTACTCGAGGTGCGAGAGCAAGTCATTTGAATTCAAATCCAAGTTCGTGGGTACGGATGCTCGTTAGTTTCAACTTGGCCATGGGCCGGGTCGTTTGGAAATTCCTGAGCCGGGTTGCTAGGTCCGGTTGATGCCTCAAGCAAAAAGGGGTTCGTTTGAGCCGGTCCATGCCGAAACTTAATAACAAAACTTTGCTCCTGTCAGATGCGCCTCGTTGTGAGGATACGGGTCTAGGGATCTCGTTGGTTCCTGAAGCTGGTATTGAATGCTCTGTGGGGGTTGGGTCTACTGCCGGTCTTCAACAGTCGGAGCTGAAGGAGCCGGTTCCACGTACTGAGATGTCTAAAGGAGCTAATCTTCATGCTGATCTCACTGTCTCCAAGGGACCTGTAAAACGGGCGTCTTCTGGGTTCACTTCCTCTGCCTTCGGGTACTCGGATTTGGATTCTAAGGGGAGTTCTGTTGGTTTTGCGCCACCGGTTGGTTTTGGCCCGTCTGGGGAGCTGATTTTTTACCCCCTGGCTGCTTGTCATCCGGACATGCGAAGGAAGGATAGGTTTAGGTGCTTGAGTCTATTTTGTGTGGATTTTGGGTTCTAGGTCTTTGGTTATTGTGGGTTTGTTTGGGTTTCATTAGTGTAGCTGTGAGTGCTCTTTGTGGGTTTCGTGTTCAGGGTTTGCGTTTGTGGATCTTTGGTTGTTGAGGGTTTGTTGGGTTTCTTTGTTTTTGTGGGCTGTTTCGTTTTTCGCTTTCTTGCTGGGTGATTCCTTTGTATACTGACAGTGTATTTAGGGGTGCCTTAAGCATTTAATAAAACCAGTTTATTACTTATAAAAAAAAAGGTTTAGGTCAGTATTGGGCAAGATTATCTCCAACACTTAGAATGCTTTTATTGGAGGTCGACAAATTTTGGATTCAGTGCTTATTGCTAATGAATGCTTCGATAGTCAACTTTGATCGAGGGAATCTGGGATGCTGTGCAAGCTGAATCTAGAAAAGGCATATGATCTTGTTAATTGGGAATTCTTACTTTATTTGCTGCAGCATTGTGGTTTTGGGGAGAAATGGAGGGCTTGGATAGAATTTTGTATTTCTACGCTGAGATTTTCTATTCTTGTGAATGGAACCCCATCTGACTTTTTTAATAGCTCTCGTGGGTTGCGGCAAGTGGATCCACTTTCACCTTTATTGTTTGTGGTGGTTATGGAGGCATTGAGCTGGATGTTGATTGAGGCAATGGATTAGGGTTACTTGACATGGTTTTTAGTGGGGTTTAGGGATAATGATGCTCTCGTTGTGAATTATTTATTGTTTGCCGATGACACACTGATTTTTTGTGGTGCTCAGACAGAACAAATTCGACATTTGCGCTATATCTTCTTATGTTTTGAGGCAGCTTTAGGGTTGAGGATCAACTTAGGAAAATTAGAAAATGTTCCTATTGGTGAGGTGGAGGATGTCAAAGGTTTGGCTCAACTCCTTGGATGTCGGGTCGCTTCTTTGCCTATGACTGATGCAAACCAAATAGCACAAGAATTAAGGGAAAAGGATATGGGCTACTTCGAGGGAGCCATGACTTCCAAGACACCAAAAGATGTTCTAGGTTTTGATAATACTCAAGCATGATTCTCTACTCATTAGGGTTATATTTAAATAGAAGATGGCTAGATCATAAGACATAACAATTAGGTTTAACCGTTGTTACATGATGCAGAAATTCTACTAGGAAAGATTAATACTAGAAGAATTATATTCCTTATTAGCTAAAACAATTGGGGAAAGAAAATATAAGAAAATATGGAGATACTGCTACTTATTCATCGCCAGCGCGAGGGCTACGGTACTGCCACGTAGCCCTTCCAAGATCTGTCCGTATCAATGACTTACTTGGGTTTGCCGTTGGATGCTTCTTATAAGGCCACTTCTATTTGGAATGGTGTTATTGAGAAAATGGAATGGTGGTTGGTTGCATGGAAGTGGATTTATTTGTCGAAGGGTGGTCGGATGACACTTCTTTAAAGTACTCTTTTCAACCTTCCTACGTATTACTTGTCGTTGTTCCCTATTCCAGTGGGCGTGGTTAAGTGACTTGATAAACTTCTAAGGGATTTTTTATGGGGTGGCATTGGAGATGAGGCAAAATTCCATTTAGTGAATTGGAACAAGATCTGTACTCCATTTAAATTAGGTGGGTTGGGAGTTCACAATTTCATCCAGTTTAATCAAGCTCTCCTGAGAAAATGGTTGTGGACATATGGTAGGAAAAGAGAGGCATTATATAGATTGGTGATTGAAGTCAAAATTAGAGTCTAAGGGGTGGTTAGTGTTCTAATGAGGTTTTGGGTACGTTTGGAGTGGGCGTGTGGAAACATATTAGAAGGGGGTGAGATAAGTTTCACAACTTTATTCGATTTGAGATTGGGGCTGGGGGCATGTAAGTTTCTGGCATGACTTGTGGTGTGTGGATAGATCATTGATGCTATGTTTTTTAGTATTGTTTAATATTGCTAGGAATAAAGATGCGAGGGTGGCAGATAATTTGGTAGTTCAAAATGGAGTTACTCAGTGGAATATCATCTTTACGTGACCAGTTCAGGATTGGGAAGTGGAGATGGTACTCTCTTTCTTCACGCAGCTTTATTTTATTCCGATTCGACATAGAGAGGATGATAAGTTAGTTTTGGAGCCTCTCCGAGTGGGGTCTATTTGAAGTGAAGTCCTTTTATGAAGTGTTAAATAGACAAGATGGTCCTTCATTTCCTTGGAAGAGTATCTGGCGTGTAAAGGCTCCGGCGAGGGTAGCATTCTTTGTATGGACAGCAGCATTAGGTAAAATTTTGATGCATGACAAGCTGCGAAAGAGGAATGTTGTGGTGATTGAATGATGCTATATGTGTAAAAAGAGTGGGGAGTCCATTGAACATCTGTTACTTCATTGCAAAGTTGTTCGCGATCTATGGATTTACATTTTTACTTCATTTGGGGTAGAGTGGGTTATGCCTCGAAGGGTGCTGGATTTGTTGACTAGTTGGGGCGCTTCGTTTGGGTATGATCCAGCTAAGGAAGTTTGGCAGTTAGTTCATTTGTATTTAATGTGGTGTTTTTGGTGGGAGCGGAATGCGTGACACTTTGAAGATGTAGAGACATCGATGTTGGAGCTAGGGAAGCGCTTGCTTAACACTTATATATTTGGATAATGGCTCATCTAAGTGTATTTACTTATGCAAATTTTTTAAATTTATTTTATGTTCTTTCCTTTTAGGGGTTCTCTTGCATACTCCCTGTGTGCTAGGGCTGTGCTCCTCTGTGCTTTATTGACGAATTGACATTATCATTTTGAGGTGTAAGGCTCCTTTGAGGCTAGCTTTTTTCACTTAGATAACATCCTGAGGGAAAATTCCCACCTTGGACAATCTATGCAAGCTTCACATCATAGTGCTAGATTGGTGTTATATGTATAAAAAGAGTCAAGAAACCCTGGATCATCTTCTTCTTCGTTGTGATGTCGCGAGGGATTTGTGGAATATGGTATGTCAGATGTTTGGAGTGGAGTGGGTTATGCCTAGACGGGTGATGGATCTCATGGTGTGTTGGTAAAGAAGGGTTGGTCGGAATGCTATCGATATTGTTTGGATTGTAGTCCCTTCCTTCTTAATGTGGTGCGTCTAGAAAGAAAGGAATGCTCGAAGCTTCGAGGATTGTGATAGAATGAGCCTGGATCTATAAATTTGTTTTCTTAAATCTTTTTTGAGTGGATCTCTGCTAGCGCCCTTCTCCTTGTTTTTAGCTTTGCAGATTTTTGTACAATTTTTCCTCATTCTTGATTTTCTTGGTGTTTTTCTCTTGTACACTTCATGTGTATTTAGGTTGCGCCACTTGGTCTTTTAATAAATTTCCATTACTTATAAAAAAAAGAAAAAAGAAACTAATGGCGACTACGCCATGGCAATACTCACAGATGCCATTGACAACCAACAGCCTGTCAAAACTCAGGTTCTGCCTCTGAACAAACCAAAACATTACAATCGCCGACGACCACCAGAAACTATGGCGAACTCATAGGGAATCGCCATAGTCAATGTCAACTGACCACAACAACCTCCCTAGATGTGCTTTCACGTCAGGGAATCAGAGAAAACTCAGCAGCCATGAGTTGGGTCTGGTTTTCACCACTAGAACAGTGGTGAAGAAGGTAGCATACCAAATTGCCTTCATACACCTGTCACGGGCATGAAGCCGATCAAACCAACCTGTGACCGATTTAACAAGGCACATATTGACTTCTTCAATTGCAACCTTGTCAAGATCTTCGTAGATCACACCATCTCCGCTGCTCCAATCTCTCTCTCTCTCCCCCCCCCCCCCCCCCCCTCCCTTTGTAACTGACCAATTCAAGCCAACAAAATGCTTTGTATCAGACCAATTATTCTACTGCTTTGATACGGCGTTTGGTTGTGAGAAATCCCAAGCTGATTACTATGGTTCGGCAAAGAAATTTCCCTTGAAACCGATCAAACCAACCCGTGCACTGCACCAACTCTTTACCATCTGTTTGAATTTAGTTAAAGCTCATATAGTAACGGTGAAAAGTGTTTTTTTTTTTGACAGATTTGAGAAGCGAAGAAAATGGACTAGATATACTCTTCTCTTTATCCACATAATAAACTTCTTCAGTGACCATCCTTTTTTATGTGGCTCTTCAGCATTGCAGATCCTTCTAAGATGTGGAAGTCCTGAAAATGAAAATATTTAGGGTTTGGGAATCAATATATTTTCAAAGTAATATACATATATATGCATATAGATATATGTGTGTGTGCGTGCGTGCATGCCGCGCACGCTCGCTCTTCCACAACTGAAAGTTCTTTCTCCCATGAAATCAGTTAGTAGCATGTATCAGTCATTTCAATCAAACAGAAACTTCACTGTGAAAGCACGCAACTAAATAAATTTCAAGACTTTTTTTAAAAAGAAGTTACAAGAGATAACTAAACTAAGAACAACTGAATAAGGGGGACAAAACAAAACAACGAGCCCAACAATTTCAATCTCTGTCGTTGACTGGCAAGCTTCTCGCCTTCTTGATCCAGCTCCATCAAGAAGCACTCTCATTTTCCATAATGAGCAGGGCAATCTTGCTGGGTCTCAAGTTTAAATTTCAAGACTTTTTTTGAAAAGAAGTTACAAGAGATAACTAAACTAAGAACAACTGAATAAGGGGGACTAAACAAAACGATGAGCCCAACAATTTCAATCTCTTCATTGACTGGCAAGCTTCTCGCCTTCTTGATCCAGCTCCATCAAGAAGCGCTCTCATTTTCCATAATGATTAGGGCAATTTTACTGGGTCTCATGTTGACAGAAAGGATCGCCATTGGATAAAGAGGACTTCTTCTCCTGTGCTTTCTTGCTCAGGGTTGGTTGTCATTCTTTTTGTTGTGTGTGTTTGTGTGTGTGTGTGTGTGTGTGTCTCTCTCTCTCTCTGTGTCTGTGTGTATTAAATATTACACTCTTCATAGTTTCACAATTGTTTTTTTGGGAAATTTTTGCAAAAGTCAAACACAGTTGTGTGTTTCTTTTTTTCTCCTTTTTTTTTTTTGTCACTATGTTTAAGCAGCTCATGTTGCTTATATCTGTTAATGCTTTTTCTTTTTCTTTCTTTTTTCTTTTTTTTTTTTTTTTTTTTTTTTTTTTTTTCAGGATGATGGTATATTAGTAGTTCCCACAGTGGCTGATCCTCCATTAAAGCTCAATGTGAAGAAACAACTTGCTGCTGAGTTCCATGATCGTGCATTCGCTCTATCAAGCATCGCTAGCATGTCTGGGTGCTGTCAGGTAACTTATTGTTTGTTGCGTCAGTTTTTATCTCGATGCTTTAGTTTCTGTAGCCTGGTAGACTATACATCTATTTTACATTCTATCGGCAGGTTACCATTCCATTAGGAAAGCACAATGATTGTCCAATCTCTGTTTCATTTATCACTTTCCATGGTGCTGATAAATTTCTTCTTGATACGGTCTTGGATATGTATTCATCTCTCCAAGAGCAAGCCAGCAATGCATCTAATCTGGTGCCATTGCCAGATACCAACGGTAACATGGATGCCTCTGAACTCTTGAAAGAAAAGGTATGTTCACCCCTAGTATTTTGACCCTGTAATAATAACACTTCATACAATGAAATGTTTCTAGTGCAGACATCTTTAATTTAGTTATTATTGATCATATGATGCATCTTTCAACATAGTGTTTGGGTTCTTGCTCAAATAGTACATGCCAGCACCTTTTTTGCATAAGGTTTTGGATTGATTTTGACCTCTTCTCTCATCATGATACTTTTTGGTGTGCTTTAATGCCTTCTTTCCCAGATATAACCCAGAATAACGTTTTAGTGTGTTTGCTTTGTTCCTTTTGCCAATAAGATTGTCCTTTCCGTGGATGGAAATGAATTATTCTCTGCACTCTTCTTCTAGTTGAGTTTGTCTGAACCAGGCTATTAGTGAGATTCAGTGTCTTGTAGTTGTGCTTTGCAAAATGAAATAATCTGGCTGAGGATTAGACATTAAAGCTGATCATTTACAGTTGTTTAAGAACTGCCGTGTCTGTCCCTCTCATTGAATCTTCTTTCTGCCGTTTAATCATGTAAGGCTCTGAGCTAAGTTTCCTGCTCCAGATGTCATGTATACAAATTGGTCAACTTTTTCTCAGTATTTCTCACGAATTTCTCAGATTCATGTATACATAAATTGAATTATTATGTGCTTATGGAGTGAACATGTCAGAGGCTGAGGCAATCAGACAGAAGTAGTTTTTGTCTGTTTCTGCCAAGAAATTACCTGTAAATACTAAACTTCTAGGCCTGACATCCACTTCAGATTAATATTTTCAGATCTGAAGTTATAATTACTGTGGCTGGGTAACTTAATGTCACTTCAAATACCAAGTGAGGTATGAACTATTGATTGACTTGTTCAAAGTCTATGCGTATATGTTATCACCTGTTTATCTTTATGCTCAGTCAAACATAAGATTAATTATTTTAAAAGTTTGATAACATAAATTAACTTAACATTTTCCTGCTTCCTGTTATAAGGATTTTTAACTGTTGTTCTGGTTTCCAAACTTGTATATGCTGCTTTATCAACTGTCTTCTATCATGAGTTGCAATTTTAGAGAAAGCTCTGTCAGCAGTTCCTAATAAATCTCTATGGTCATTATTTTGTACATTTAAAGAGGTTCATTGTAAATTATCTTATTGTCACTATTTGTGTTATTGTGCTGAAGACTTATCTATCTATGATGGTACATAGGCTATCTGAAAGGTGTTTTTGGTTATATTTCTCTTGAGAATGCTAGTTTTAATTGGTTAGGTTACTCTGCTGGTTTATTATTATTATCAATTTACAGATTTGTGTCAATGAGCTTTAGCTCAAATGGCACTTCATCTCCCCTGTAAAATGGGGTGGAAGGTGAGTTCATGGGTTCAAGACCCACTGGGTGCATGTATAATTTACCAATAAAAGAATCTGTTAGACTTGTTTGAGATTCAAGAGAAGCACCTTATCCACTAAAATTATTATTCTCTTATTATACAAGCATGCAAATATGCACACACAAACACATGCATGCACAACATATACTGTCTGAGCATTTCCATATAACTTTTAAAACATTGTTGCAGGGAAATGCTGCGTTTAAGGGAAGGCAGTGGAATAAGGCTGTCAATTACTACACTGAAGCTATCAAATTGAATGCGACAAATGCAACTTACTATTGCAACCGTGCAGCTGCTTATTTAGAGTTGGGATGGTATGTTCTTTAATTTGTTATCCAAAATTATTCATTTATGTTCTTTTTGTCCAATGACTTTGTATTTGTTGTTCTAATGTTTGCAGTTTTCAACAAGCTGAAGAGGATTGCAGTAAGGCAATAGTACTTGATAAGAAGGTGAGTGGACGAGCTTGTTGTGCTGACTGCTCTATGCAAAACATTTTCTTAATATCTCCGTCTTTTTAATTCCTTAATTTTGTAGCAATTGGCCATAGTACCAAAAACGGGCCGGGGGGGGGGGGGGGGGGGGGGGGGGTCCTGTTATGCTTAAATAATTGACCTAGTATTATATTGAATCTGATTTGCAGTTGTTTTGGTCTTCTCTACTGCATTGCTTGGGGATTTTAGGGATTTAATTACACTTAAAGATGCTGGCTTTTGTGTAATTAAAAAATATGTAGCATTGCAAAAGATTTTTGATTCATGACCTGCATTGTCAAAATAATGGGACGTGAGATGTATATTGCATGCACAGAGAACAGACATTAATTGTGTTATCTATAATGTTTTATTGTTTGTGCAGAATGTTAAGGCATATCTGAGGCGTGGAACAGCTAGAGAATCTCTTCTCCGTTATAAAGAGGCTGCTGATGGTAAGAATCCTGATTGTACACTATCTAAATGTTCATCTTGTATGTGATGAGCCGCAGCTTCTCCAGGTTTTGGATTGTATAGTGATTTTGCACATTCCTGTTCAGCATCTTCCTTCCAAAAGTTTAAAGATTACTTATTGATCAATATAACTACTGTATACACCAATGAAAAAGTACCTACAGTTATGGACTATCAATCGTTGTCCCCTTTCTTTTTTTAGGCTCAAAAATATAATTCCTCGAGTCATGGGATGTGTTTGTGTGCAGGGAGGGAAGGATGTTGATTTATGCATATTAAATCCTTAAAAGACGTGCCCCCAATCTTTGAAAGGACATGTGATTTTGCTTTTAGTTTCTACAAATTCGTATGTAAAAGTTGTTCATTGTACTGATCAGTCCCTGCTAGTAGAGTCAAGTAGGGGTTTTCATTTTGCTCGAAGGCCTGACTGAAACCGACCAAATCATGTTGGTTTCCGAGTGAGTCAGCTCGGGGGTTGGGTAAAGTTTTTCATCCTCTTCGATTCCTTCTTCTCCTACTTCTCTTGATTTCTTGGAATGCTTATCATCCTCTTCTTTTGAACCCCAACCCTGTTTGGTTTTTTCGTTTTGGCTTTCCCTCTTTGTCGTCGAAGCTGAGAAACCCTAGGTCACTGTTGTCGGTCCCCTCCCACCACCCTCCTCCCCCAGGTCCTTCATCTTCAGTGAGGTAATGAACCTTCTTGCTCAATCTACGAAAGATCTATGGTGAGCCTATCCCTTTCACCTACATATCTACCACCTGACCACTTGATCTACCAATCTTAGAGATCCAACTCCCACGGCGCAACCCCGCTGCCCAACTGACAAAGCCAACTGCTCACCAACCAACACTAATTCGATAAGAGCTGGTTCTACGGGCGGTTCGGTCTGAAAATTTAATTTCCAACCGCTTTTGGGTCGGCACTCTAAAATACCACTATTCCGACCTGAAGGGTTTAGTTTTGCACCCCTAGAATCAAGGCTTATTAACGTACATATGAGTCCTACTTTTCATCCACTAATGTCTTTTTTTTTTTTTTTTTTTTTTTTTTCTCCCTCACTATATCTCATCTGGTTCCACAACATCCTCAAACGTCTCACCACCCCACTCCATGAATCCTTCCTCTGTGATCTTCACCGTCCCCAATATGAACCACTCCTTGAATATCAAGCTCTCTAACGGGAACTTCACGAGTTGGAGAACTCAAATTCTGGCTTACATCAAGGGCCAAGATGCGTATGGTTTCCTAGATGGCACCTCTCGGCCTCCAGCCCAGAGCATCCCCAATACCAACACTGATGCTGGTGCTCCTGTCACTATGGCCAACCCGGAATTTCTTGCCTGGTGTCAATGGGATCAGATGATCCTCAGCGTGTTGATATCCACGCTCACAAAGCCCCTCGTCGTTCATGCCATAGGATGTGCTACTGCCCATGATCTCTGGACAACATTGGTAACCATGTTTGCCTCCAAAGCTAGATCTCGTGTCATGCAGATTCATTACCAACTTGCCACATCCAAGAAAGGTAACTCCTCCAGCACTGAATATTTCCAGACTATCAAGGCCATGAGTGATAACATGGCTGCTGCTGGACAGGATTTGAACGATTTTGAAAGCGTTTCATACCTCCTTGCTGGCCTCGGATCAGAGTATGATCCTTTTGTTACTTCTGTAACCGCTCGTCTGGATCCATTATCTATAGATGAATTGTATGGACACCTTGCCCATGAGATGCGTATTGAGCATCATCTCTCATCCAATGAGCAATCACAGCCATCAGCTCATTTTTTTGCTTGGGCTCCCTTGCCTCATGGATGTGGCTATCGGGATCGTGGTTCTTCCTTCACTGGACGCAGCACCTATCGTGGCCACGGTTCTTCATCCAGCAGCCATGGTCGTGGCTCCTACTTACAAGATTCAACCTCATCTTCTTGGCCTATCTATACTAGCTTTGTGGAAAGATTGGTCACACTGCCCCTCGGTGCTACCAACAACCTGATCCAGCATTATCGTCTGCATCTCATCACAACCCTCAAGCGTTTTATTCTTCCCCATCGCTGCTCTTTGAGGAAAACTGGTATCTGGATACTAGTGCCACTCATCACATCACAGATGAGATCCAAAATCTCAACATGTCTTCCGAGGAATACACTGGCCTGGATCAGATTCGCATAGGCAATGGAACAGGTTTGTCCATTAATCACATTGGCTCTGCATCTCTTTCACTTTCTCGCCACAAATTTCTGCTCAAACAATTGCTTCATGTTCCCTTAATCTACAGAAAGCTTATTTCAATATGTCAATTTGCTCTTGATAATTCTATTTTCTTTGAATTTTATTCCTCTCATTTTGTTATCAAGGACTACAAGACCGGGACTCCAATCCATCAAGGCCTGATTGAGCATGGCCTCTATCAACTCTCTCCTTCGTTTGTTTCTTCATCAATAACTCTGATACGTATCTAGGGTAATTAGAATTAGGTTTTAAATTAGGTAAGTGTCGTATTATCGTTTAAGAGAATAATAGGTTTATTAGTATGATATTAGTCATATAATAATTTTTTTTTTTTTTTGTTTGATAGGTAATTAAAATTTTATTAAGAAAATGAAGCGTAAAGCGCTCCTAAGTATACAGGTGCTATACAAAGGAGAACCAAAGCTAACCCGAAAACCCATCAGACAACCCAAGCAACAGGAAAAAAAACCTAAGGCCTCGAGAAACAAACTACAAAAACCCCCTAGACATACAACCCTAAATCGCATGGGTCTTGCCTCTTCTACACCTAGAAGAAATATTAGAGTCGCCATAATTAACGGAGCTTTGTAGATTCAGAAGCTCCTTCTTGCCCTTAGTCTTCTGACGCTTAATCATTTCTTCCGTAATAGCCATGAACCTCTCATTATGCTCCTCAGACACGTTCCACGCATACTCCTGGGACAACCTCTCCCAAAACTCTACAGCTGAAAGTAGAGAACCCGATTCCCCATCTACGCCCAACAGATCCACACCCACTGAAGCCACCCCAAATTCTGACCCCAAAGAAATTTCCAATGAAGACTCCTGCAGAATTTCTGTCGGACCCGAGCCCACATCACCGTCTGGATCAGAGTGCTGACAGCTAGACCCACCCCCGGAAGGAGCAAACCCAACATCACCCCAGAGTCTACCGGCGAAGTTATCTCAGGCAGAGGAGGAGACGACGAGGTCTCCAGTTAAAGAAGACACCCAGGAGATCCCGACGATGCCATACCCACACTCTCAAAGGTTTCCAACTGAACGTCCACCAAGACACCAGTAGAAAGGCGATCCAAGGGAGACCCAGAAGAAATCTCCGGCAAAATCTCCGACAGGATGCTCAACGGACGGGAAAGAACAGGTTTCGGGAAGAGTCTGGCTAAACGGAAACCCGAACGATGACCCAAACTAGTCCCAACAAAACGGGTCAAAAGTTTTCTTATAGCCCGGCCCAGAGACAAGTTAGACCCAATAACCAGCTTGCTCCACATGCGACGTTTTGAAATTTTAAAATTCAAGTTTGGATGTGCTAGACTCTTCTTACCCGGCGGACAGAAAGGCCGGTCAATACCATCGTATAATAAATTAATTAGGAAAATGAGGAGTCTTGCTCATAATGCAAGAATCCCTAGATTAAGGGATTTATATCCCATTATATTAGGTTTTTTATTAGGAAGGAAATAAGGGAATTAATTATCCCATTAGGTTTAATATTATTTATGTAATATTTATTTATTGTTTCCGTATTTTCAGCTTTGTAACCCTATAAATAGAGTATTGAAGAATGAAATAAGATATCAAGAAAAAAATTATTATAATTCAGCTCTTGTAGTTGATTAGGAGTTTTTTAGGGTTTTTCGAATAATCCTAACTTTAGGAGGTCCAGAGTACCTCGAATACCCTACTATCCCACACACTTCCCCATCCAAATTATCCACCTTCCATTCCCCGTTACGAAGGACCGTAACAAACTCAAGCACTCGTTGGTGAGAGGACTACCGCCCATCCATGGCACAAACGATTGAGACATCCAGCCCTTTGGATTGTCAACCATGTCTTATCTAAATTTCATCTACCAGTCTCCACTCATAAGGCAATCACTCCCTGCACTGCCTGCCCCCAAGCCAATGGCCATCAACTGCTATTTTCAGTTTCTACTTCCAATATTTGTAATTCTTTAGAATTAATTTTTTCAGATGTTTGGGGTCCTTCCCCAACTCTTCCTATCAATGGTAATCGCTACTATGTTTCTTTTATTAACGCCTTTAGTCGGTTTACTTGGGTGTTTCCCATTCAATCGAAATCTGATGTTATGTCCGTCTTTATCAAATTTCAAACCATGATTGAACGCTTATTCAACTCAAAAGTTAAAAGTGTACAAACTGACTTGGGTGGAGAGTATCGCGACCTCAGTAAATATTTTCAATCCATTGGAATTGTTCATCGTGCTTCCTGCTCCCACACACATCAACAACAAGGATGCGTTGAAAGAAAACATCGACATCTCAGTGACACAACCTTAGCTCTACTTGCTGATAGCTATCTTCCCAAAACCTTTTGGAATGAAGCTTGTCCCACTTCATGCTATTTAATCAATCGGTTACCCACTCCCTTGCTGAAAATTTTTTCTCCATTTGAGAAACTCTTCTCCCATCCCCCTGACTATAAATTCCTTAAAATTTTTGGATGTGCTTCCTTTCCAAATCTTAGAACCTATAATTCACATAAGTTTTCCTTTCGCTCGAAACAATGTGTCTTCTTAGGCTATAGCTCGCATCACAAAGGCTACAAATGTTATCATCTCGAGTCAAGCCGAATGTATATCTCTATTGCTTTCCTAATTTCATGAAATTGTGTTTCCCTTCTTTACAAAAACATTACCATCTGTTTCATCTACCTCACACCCTACCCCTTATAGCTCATTCTCTCTTCCAATAGCTTCTCCAAACCTCTCGAGTTCTACTCCTCCAATCCTCCCATCTTTACCGGATACTTCCATCATCTCTCACTCACCTTCTACTTCTTCTTCACCTCAAATAGAGCCACATGTCTCTCCCATCCAACCTCTGGAATCGGCTCCTCCTAGACTACATCCCATGCAAACAAGATCTCAAAATGACATTCGCAAGCTACAGAAACTCATAGATGGCCCTGTCAGATGTCCTTTACCTCGGGCTTTACCGTCTGAATTTGCACTTATAGAACCTACTTGCTTCTCTAATGCCGTCAAGATCAGTGAGTGGCGCAATGCGATGCAAGTTGAGTTCAATGCATTATTCAAAAATCACACATGGTCTCTTGTTCCTCCAATGACAGCCAAGAATGTTGTGGGCTGCAAATGGGGGTTTAAACTCAAGAAAAAGGCTGATGGCTTTGTTGAACGCCTTGTTGCTAAGGGATTTCATCAACACGCTGGCCTAGACTATGGTGAGACTTATAGTCCTGTTGTAAAACCTACTACTATACGCACTATATTGTCCATCGCATACTGCGCAGGTTGGTCACTCAAGCAAATTGACATTCAAAATGCGTTTCTTCATGGTATCTTGTCTGAAGACGTATATATGGCTCAACCACCGGGCTTTGTACAAATCTGTTGCCAACATTGTTGCTTAATTACTTTGGATCCAATCTCTCTTGCTAGACCTTGGCATAAAACTCCATTCTCCACCAAAGTTTTGGGGCGATAACATTGGTGCCACATATATGTCAGTAAATCTCATTTTCCATGCACGTACCAAGCATGTGGAAATTGATTTTCACTTTGTTCGGGAACTAGTTGCTGACAAATCATTGGAAATTCTTTTTATTCCAAGCTCCGACCAACTAGCAAATGTACTTACCAAGTCGATAGTCTCCAAAAGATTTCATCTCTTATGTTTCAAGCTCAACGTCCAATCTCCCCCACTGATCTTGCAGGAGGGTATTAACGCACATATGAATCCTTCTACTTCTCATCCACTTCGTAATGATCAAGTCAAGAATAAGAGTCCAAGTGAACCTCATGGTAAGAATCCAAGTAATAAGGCATGAGAAGATAAGTATAAGAAGAAGAGTTCTAGTTGTATATGTATCAGCAAACAAGAGTCCTAGCTAGATGTGTATCCGAGTTAAGAGTTAGAGTTAACTTGTAAACAACCTCATCATGTAATCTCTATATATATCAATACAAGCTCACTTAGATGAGCAAGGGAGAATACAGATTCAATAACCTAATATTCAGAGTTCTTATAAGTCTTAGTTGAGTAATGTCCCTGCTAGTAGGTGGGAGAAAATATTCAGTCTGAGTTTGTTACATGCCCATATGTGTCTTTTAGTTGTCAAATTATTTAAACTTTAAAATACTGGGAGTGTCGTGGACAGTGAAACTGTGAAATTATGTGTCCAGGTTTCTGTTTACACACACCTACATGGGACAAAACCTGCTGCAAATTTAAGCGATAACACAGGCTAGCTAATCTTATATGCATGTTTGTTTCTTAAACAACCATATAACTGAATTATTATTTTGGACTCAAATATGGATATAATTCAGATCCTTATTCAACCATGTCAAATAATAAATTGTGTTCTGCCACCTGCTTATCTATGTAGTTACATAGTCCATGGTCCATATGAATATCCCTGTTGCCATGCCATGTTATGGAACACTGAATCAGACACGCAAATAGTTGCACATATGGCTCATTAATTCTTATGTGTGTACATTGGCAAAATATTAATATAGGTTCTGCAGTCTTCAACCCGCTTATAGAATTCTTTTCTCTTTGTATATGCAGATTTCAAGCATGCTCTTGTTCTTGAACCGCAGAATAAAGTTGCTAGTCTTGCTGAAAAAAGACTTCGAAAGCTGATGAGTTGACACATGCTCACTTGTCTCTCTCCCTCTCCCCCCCTCTCCCCAAGCAAAAAGAAAACACAGAAAGGATACTTTGGGATGTTGAATGTGGGTTTCTGAGAATATAGACCCTTCTTCTGTACCCAAACAGTAAAAGAAAAAAAAGAAGAAAAAGCAGAAAAAGATGTGAGGCTCTGATTACGGCTGTTGCAATCTTTGTTTGTTCCTAATTCTGTGCATATTGTTTAATTGTAAGTAATTTTTTTTTTAATCTGAACTTTCATTGAGAAACATTAATCTGATATTGTCTACCTGCATGCATTACTGTGCATGCATAAATACATGCAATGCTTCTTTTTTGCTTTTTTTTTTTTTTTTGTTTGAGCTACTCTAAACTATTTTCCTCTCGAGTGGTCAAGAGTTTTAGACAAATTTTTTTTTTTTTTTTTTGTGAACAGTCGGGGGTTTCTGCTTGTTGATTAAGGTGAGTGGACGAGGTTAAAATTCTAAAATATAAGCCCTGAATGGAGGCAAGGATTTGCTCCGCATTGGCTCCTTTTCTTTACTATCTATGCTCAAATAGACCCTCAACGAATAAACCTTTATTTGACATTTGAAACGTGCATATTATTTGACCCATTGGCTATGAATTAGAGGGTTGAGATATCTAACTTCAGATCCAATTTTACGTCTGTATCACCCGGTTGGTTTCTTTATAATTCTAGTACTAAGCTTAAACTAGCATCACATTCAAGTGGTTCAAAATACGCTATTTTAGGAAATTGCAGCGCTAGGTTTGCTCATAATTCGAATTTCATTGACTCGATAGTAAGTCACGGATATAATTAGAGATTTCTTCCATCCATACATGATCTATGACTTGTTGAATAATTGTTTTGGCTAATCTATGGACAGCAAAATTTACCTCTATTAATATGACCAATCTACCAACTTTGCAAACAATTGAGCACCACACGTATGTCATCAATAATATGTCTGTACCTACAATTCTGGCTGCGAGATTTGATAGCATTCAACGCATGAAGCACATCACCTTCCAATAAAATCCTCTATTGGCCTAGATCACTACCGAATTCTACTGCATTAAGGGCTACCAAAGCCTCAGCTGCGACAAGCTCTTTATTCCCCAATTTTGTTAGGCTTCTTGTTGCCGGGACATAACCCTCGTAACCCCTCACTATGATACACATTCCCATTCGTCCATTTTGTTGTGTCCACCGCAACATCCCCAGTTTAATTTTTGCATGCCTAATGTAAGAGCTTTCCATCTAAGATGTATCGTTTCCCCATGCCCCTCACTTTCTTTTGCATTTGCCTTATTGAAATCATCCAAGGCATTCCTTGCCCCCGAACGACAAGTTAGGGTCAAGAAACTCCCCCCCTATGAACTAGTGTATTGCGTCTGAACCATATGTTCCTCGAACATAAAACAAAAAATTCAAATTCTCCAAAGTGGCACCTGCTAGCCATGTCCTCCACAACCTGTAGAAAATCAAATCTACTACAAGAGCTTTTCTGAAATGTTATCCCATAGGCTCCCCATACATCCACCGCCGATGGCAGCTCCAAAGAATATGTACTAGACTTTCAACGTCTAATCCACAAATAGGACAGAAGGGTTCCTTAACTATACCTCTTTTCAGCAAGTTCTCTTTGGTGGGCAAAATGATATAACATGCTCTCCAAAATAACTTCTTCTTTGCATTAGGCAGATTCAAACTCCAAATTAACTTCCATATTCCACTACAACCCTTACTCGTTGACCCTTCTTCAATCATGTGATCATGCACTTCCTTCTCCAAATGATAAGCACTCCACACCATAAATTCTCCAATTGTAGTGCCTCTCCAAATCAAAAAGTATCAGGTTGCTTATAGCTGCTAAGTGGTATCCTACTTATAGTAGCCGATTCCTCTATGTTAAAATCTCTTTGATGAAAACTAGATTCCACCATTTAGAATCTGGATCTATGAGTTCAGTCACCTTTCCTTGGAGACTGAACAGAAAAAGTAGTAAGCGTTGGGATCCATTTATCCCCCTAAATTTTTATTGTTGACCCATCACCAATTCTCCAAATGAGCCCCTTTTTCAGTAATCCTCTTGCCCTTATGATACTCGGTTAGGCAAAGGAGGGGCGTTTAAATAGCTCCGCCTCTAAGATCGTGTAGTTGGCATAGTATTTAGCCTTCACAATTTGTGCTGCCAAACTCTCCGAATTTTGTAGAAGTCTCCGACACTGCTTGGCTAAAAGAGCTTTATTAAAACATACCATATCCCTAAAACCCATGCCACCATGTACCTTGGAAAGCCCTAGTCACTCCCAGCTCATCGAATCGTCTTTGTTGCATTCTCTTGGTGTCCCCACCAGAACCTTTGCATCATTGAATTTAGCTCCTTGCATAAGGTTTTTGGTAGCAGAAAGATGCTCATACTATATGTGGGTACGACTTGGACCACTACCTTCAGTAAAACTTCTTTCCCTGCTGATGATAAGAACTTGAGCTTCCAGTCATTTAGCCTTTTACATACTCTATCTTTAATACTCTGGAACGCTTGGGTTCTATTTTTGCTCACAATAGATGGCAGTGCTAGGTATTTGTCGTATACTAGTATCTTTGCATAGCCTGGATCCTTGAAATTTCTAGAAGTTGGTCCCGGGCCTTTTGACTCGTATTCTGGCTGAAAAGGATCGAGCTTTTCTCCTGGTTTAATTTCTGTCCAAAGGCTTTCTCATAAATATTCAGTAGTCTCGTCAACCTGCACCAGTGTAAAGAGTTTGCCTTGCAAAAAAGCAAACTGTCATCAGCAGAGAAAATATGATTAATTCTAGAGCCCCTCTTGGAGGTTGGAACACATGTTAGCTTTCTGATGGTATTAGTGTGTTGTAGTAGAGAACTTAATGCCTCTGCACAGAGAATGAACAGATAAGGTGATAGAGGATCCCCTTGCCTTATGCCTCTGGATGGAACTATTCTCCTTACTAGAGTACCATTTACAATTATCACACAGTTCACTGTTTTGACACAGTTCATAATCAAACTGATCCATCCATACTTATTTAACAATGGCCTTGCATTCCCTATTCCTTTCCCAACTTGCTTCATACCAAAAGCGCCGCTTTTTTATTACCCGGTCCCTCCCTTTTAACTATTTGATAAGAGGTGAATGGTTAGAGCTATGGGCTGCAAGAATAGAGACCCCCGAAGTGTTGAACAACTCACACCATTCCTAGTTAGCAACAGCTCCATCCAGCCATTCCTGCGTGAACTGCTACATGTATCTCTTGTTATTCCAAGTGAACTTATGCCCAAAGAAACCCATGTCACACAGCCGACATTCCTCCAAAAGTGTTTTTAAAATCTTCCATTTGACTTCGAGGCCGTCCACATGCCCTATATTTCTTTGAGAGGTCTAGTATTTCATTAAAATCCCCAGCACATAGCCATGCCACCGAATCATACAAGGAAAGACGTCTCAAAAGTCTCCATGCCTCATATCTCGTGTGTTTCTGGATGCCCATAAAAACCCATGAATTTCCACCCATGGCCAGTTCCATTAGTATTGACCTTGGTGTCAATATGTCTTCAACTATAGTTTTAGATCTCCACATCAATATCATCTTGCCAAAAAAGTGCCAAGCCTCCACTTCTACCAACACAGTTCATAACAAACATGCCATTGTAACCAGTCTTATTTTTTATTATTTCCATTTTATGTTGCCTCAGCTTGGTTTCCATTAAGAAAACCATCATGGGTCGCTTTTCCTATACCATCTGGCAAAGGTCTCCAACTGTCAGGGGGTTCTTAAGCCCCCGGCAATTCCATCTTATTTGCTCATTGCGACTAGCGGGGCTGGAAAACAACCTCTGCCAAAGAAAATTCACCATTTGTCCCCTCCTCCTCATCGTCCAAAACTAACCCCTTTAATTTTATTTTATTTTATTTTTTTCGCCCTTCTGTCACCCCCTTCCCACTACCTTTTCTTTTTTTCTCCTCAGCAAAAGTCGCACATACGGGATCGGCTGGTATTTCCGGACGTGCCCCGCTCCCAATCTTGTCCTCCTATTTCATTTTTTCACATTACTCCTTTCCTGGTGTGTTTTTTCCCAGTTACTTACCACATTCTTATCTACCCTGCCCTTGCCTGTACAAGCAAGGTCCCCACTCACAACTGGCTTCATTTGATGGGTTTCTTGGGAATCAACATCCATAATAATGGGTTCCATTAACTTCTATATTTCAACGTGCAAAAGGGTGATATTATCACTATCTAAATATTTATCATCTTCTGTAGCCACCTGTTCCCTACTTAACAAAATGTGAATTGGCTGCACAACACAGTGCCCACTATTGATATTTGACCGAGTCAGCCAATCCACATCTTTATTAGCCCTACTTTGCACCTCACCTCCCTTCCCTTTCTTTTGTTTCCCCTGGTATGAGCCACTTTTCTCTACCTCTCAGAAGCCCCTTTGATGATCACCAGCCCATTCCTCTCCTCCATTTGACCCACTCCCCTCATGAAAGCTAACTTTTTCTAGTCCCCTTTCTTCTTGCACCAACATAGATGTCTCCTACTTTAATCTCTCTCTTGGACATCATGTGCTGGGCCAGCCTTGGCTTCTTTTGTCTCCTCCATAGATGTCTTCGTCCCTCCGCCATGGTAAACCGACTTAGTGGTCATCTTTCGGGTTGGAGATGACACCCTAAGCCAAGAGCCGTATTGTTTCTCTTGTCTGCCCCTATAGAGACACCTTGGTCCAGCCACACTGGCATCTCCCCCCACCCCGGTGTTTAATAACACCGCATTCAAAACAAATTATGGGCAGCTTCTGACCCCTTGCTAGAGGTGTATTGTTCGACCCCTCGCTAGAGGTCTTCCCACATCAACTTCCACCTTCACCCGCAAATACTTTCCCCATCCCACCCCATCAACTGCAACATCAATATCCTCCACAGAACCCACCGTATTTCCAATTAGCAAACCCACCTCTCAATTCATACAAGGTAAAGGAAGATGGTGCATTTGGATCCAGAATGCTACTTTTGAAAAATCCATACGGTGAAGGGAAGTCAATCCATCATACTGCGTTATAGCCAAAACACAATTATCAAACAACTATGGCCTGCCCTTCCATACCCTCCTCTTATCTCCTTCGTCAGAGAACTCAAGAAGAAATAGATTGGCATCTAGATCCTTAAAAATCATCCTATAGAACAACTTCCAGATGCGCATTAAGGTGGAGCAGATTACCTCTTTGCCAACAACCCGGTCTGCCAAAAGACGTCCAACCACACAGAGCTCACCCTTCCTCCGCGTCTCCTCCACTGTCATCGTCTGGATGGTGATTCCCTTGATTTTGTCGCCTGTCAAGGCCAGTCTTCCACACAGGTCTAAATCTCATCTACCATGGTTCTTCTTCAAAAATCTCTATTTCCCCTGCACTTTCCACTCACCGTCCTCAAGAAACAAACACGCAAACTCTCCCCTGATATGCAAAGATCACCACTACCTCAGGGTTCCGCTCGAAATCAAAGCCCTAATAGCCAAACCCACTTCTCCTCTTGGCCGTTGCAGAGAGCAAAACCTTTCCATCGAAACAGCAAACCAATGCTCATCTTGGCCGCCACAGAGAACATATACTTCCTTTCGAAAAAACAGGCAGCATAATCTCCATTGATGGGAGACGATTGCCACTATCTCAGGGTTCTGATCGGAAATTATAAAGTCCCATTTTTTTTTTATACAAAAGCAAAATGAGTCATCACAGCGACATGACTATTTGTCACAAAGCCAACATATGGTACACATCCCATAATATATACCTGGTATATCAAAGTATAACATCTATCTATGCAGTGGAAAACATAAACCTGAATAGTGAAAATTACATCTTATAAAACTATCACAAGTTAATTACAGCAACAGAGCCAATTAAATCGTCCATTTGTTTAATGCTTACTCATAAAGTTATTTACATACCAAAAGAATGGCTAACAAAAGTACGTGCCATATACAAAACACGACAAAAGAGGACAATCCGAGTCCAACATATCTATGATCTGAGCGAGAAGCTTCAATCGTAGTATTCTAAATACCTAGCCACTAGGTCATTATCGACATCAGCGGTACCTGACGCCTAAGTATTAGCATATATATAGTTTTGGTGTTAGCCACGTCCGTATAGGTGAAAGTATGAGTTCACCAGCTCAGTAATATATTACACACTAGTTTTCTCAATGAGCCAACATTTTCTATTCTATCATATGTTTACAATAACGGTTACTTGTGAATTGATAGCTTTATAAAAAGGTTTCTTAGCCGATAAAGTGAAGCATGGTATTTGGTTCACAAATCTATTAGTCTACGTTACACATATCTACATATATATAAAATGGTATGCCAAAATTACTGTTATTGTTGCAGAGGATTATTCCTTTGATGCTGTTGCTTTGATTGATTCCGGATCGGATATGAATTGTATCCAGGAAGGATTATATATATATATATCATGGCTCAGATATTCTCGTATACAAGCTTTCCAAACCTTTGGAAAATACAGGCATACAATTATATCTAAGAGTAGTTGACACTATGCTTTGGCCTTTTGCGCATACAAGTCATTCGAACTTTTGGGAATCTCAATGTATGCACATTCCCAAACATGGTATCATAAGAAAACATTCGATGTAATGTCTCGGCTATATACGCATGCATTTCTTCCAAACCTTTGGGAATACATGCATACGTACACTCCTAAACTTTACATCACTTTAAAAACAAAACATCGTTATATCTCGGCCGCACATGCATATAAGACATTTTGAACCTTTGGGAATTCCAATATACGTGCACTCCAAATATATAACATTCCAAATAATTCAACCAACGTCATATCTCGGTCATACATGCATACATGACGGTCTGAGTCTTGGGGAACTCATGTATTACAAACACTTCAAGTACATGCAATCTCATGAAATTTACTCAACGTCATTACCTGGTCGCGCATGCATACATGACATTCTGAACCTTTGGGAATTCATGTATTACATACACTCTAAATACATGTCATCTCATAGAATGCAATGCTAACTAGTCGAATATCACTATACATATGCTTTCCGTCCCATACCAGAAAATATATGCATACTAATAGGTCTAGCATAAGATCCTTTTCCAAATCATGTTACACATCACTATCCTATGCATGCTCATCTTTTGTTTCTATTGCCCTGGGCTTTCTACCCGGTGGTCTTACACTTGCTTTGATGCCCCGGGGCTCTCTACCCAGTGGTTTTACAAATGCTTGTTCTGTTGCCCCAGGGCTTTATACCCGGTGGTCTTTCGTTTCATCGTTACTTTCCATGTACCTACTTGTGCTTTCGTGTCATATAAACATTGTGTCCATGCTATCTCACATACAAATCACTTCATCTCATGCTTTTTTCACAAACTTTTATCAATACATGCATACATAAAACACTTCTGAATCCACATGATCTCAAACATAATTTAACCAACTCATTTTCTCATCAAAACATCAATTCAACATACTTAAAACAATTCACACGCAAATATCATATGAAAATACAATTGGCTCAAGGTTATCAAATCATATAATTTCTTTTCATAAAATATCGTAAAATTCTCAGTAAAATACTCACTTTGGCTGCTCGGTTCCCGATTCAACTATGGATTTCTAGCCAATGCTGCGATGCATTTTCTGTATCAACACAGTGCATGACATCTTAGAAATTCTAACTCTAAAAACACACTTAGCTCTTAAATTGCTCAAGAGCTAGACCCATGGAAAACCCATAGAATTTCTAGGGTTCCATTGACAAAGCCAATAATAAATAACACTAACCCAAAAGATAATCTTAGGGGTTAGGCACTTAAAACTAAAATTTAAACGATAACCCAAAAGTCAGGGTTTTGGAAACTTTACCTAAAATTCACCAAAACGTGTCCTGGAGCTTGGAGATCATTTAGAAAGCTCCAAAATGTGTAAATCCTAAAAGGATATTAGAAGATCAAGCTCAATCTCTCAAGAATTAACCCAAAATCTAGAGAGATTAGAGATTTTGAAATTACCTCAAATCAATCGGTGAAAATGTAGATCTCTTTACGTGCATAGATCACGTTTCCGGTGTTGGATTTGAGTTTAGAGGCTTGAATCTTCAAGAAATATGGGTTTTGTATCAAAACCCTAGAGAAAATGGAGAGGAATGGAGTGTTTTGTGTGGAAATGAGTTGAAAAGAAGCTCATTTTCGCTTTATATCGCATGTTGTCTGAACGGATTAAGAGGTTGTCCAGACACACGTCACAGGAATTCGCAGATTATCATTCTGCAACTGCTGTCCGGAGAGGGGTAGTGGCTATCCGGACAGCACCCAAAGGGAGTGAATTTTTGCTCCCTACAACTTTCGTCCGGACCCAGTTCTTTGCCTGTCCGAACCTGACTTCCTAAAACTCGTTTTTACGTGTTTTCTAATCATTTTTGTTGTGAGTTTTAAATTACTTATAAGCACACGAATCGTTTACAATATAGTATGTGTTCAAGTGCGAGGTCGAATCGACACAGAATTGTGTTGCAAAAATTAATTTCTATTTAAACTAAAACTATTTTAACCTAGTTCCAAATTTTGGGGCTTTTTAATAAATAAATAAACATAAATAAAATAAAGCAAAAGAAAATGTACTAAGGTTTTGGAATCCACACCCACCAAATCATAGCAATATATTCTTATGTTCATCAATACATATCCGAAGTTCTCACCACACAAATCTTATGTATGTTCTACTATGCCTAAAAAATTAAATAAATCATTCATTGAATCCGTTCTTTGCACATATCACAAAAGATATCTAGTTTTGACTAAATCATCAAATGTATTCGTAGAACGAAACACAATGAATATCCAACGTTTTGATAAATAAAAACCAAGTAAATAATTAAATGAGACTATCTCAAATCATCAAATGTATTCGGAAATTACAATAGATATTCAAGAATTATCTCAATAATTGAATGGAAATAAAACAATGAAAAATCAAAAACCCATAAAATCGAATAGTATAAACTCACAAGAAAATATTGTTGCTCTTCAATGGTGAGGTTTCATCCTAAACCTTGGTTGAGAGTTTAGCTACACATGATAAAAAAAAAAAAAAAAAAAAAAAAAAAAAAAAAAAAAAAACCTAAACCTTGAATTAAAAACATAAAAATTAAAAGGCTTACAAATGTGAAAAATGCAAGAAAGAAAAATCATGTACTGGGGCTGTGTGCACAGGGGTTGTGCCCCACTCCCATGCTCCCATTTTACAAGAGAAAACGTCTTTCTTATAAGTAGGTGTTAGGGTTACAAAAAGAAAACAAAATGTCGCATCTGCCCTTGTAATCTCCAGTTCACGTGCACAAACGGCTGCTAGAAAAAATATTGAACTCTTCAAATGGCTTCATTTTCCTTTTCTTTGGCGCACAGCTCACCACACTGAAGCATCTTTCCTTTTATTCTCTTGTTCTAGATTGTTTAAAGTCTAATGAAAAATTGGTCAAAGTTGGTCCAACCTTTTCACCTTTTGTCTTATATATATATATATATATATATATGCATTTCTCTCCACATTTTGTATCAAACTGAAACGGTTTTTCCGCTTCTTAGCAATTTTACTTAAAAATCGTCATTTATCTCTCAATGACCTACAAAACACTATGTTAGTATTTTATGTTGGCTACATTCTGGATGACAAAAACATTTTATGTAACAGTTGCATTTTAAACAGGTTTATCGATTTTATTTAAAGTCTTCAAGTTATATGGACAGTGTTTGTTTCAAGCCATGTCACTGATCACAAGTTTCTAGAAGATGCCCATGAAGATTCCATGCATTTTTCAAGTCAGATGAACTGGTTCCTATGCAACCGTCCTGACGGGCCTTTGAAGGCGTCCGGACGCCCCTTAGCGTCTAGAAGCTTCAGCGTTGAAGATGTTTGGACGTCAGAGTAACACCATCCAGACGCTAGGTCAAGTTTCTCCAATTTTTACACGGAGTTGGATTTCAGTCGACACTATTTGGGAAGTTTCTGCAAGATGTCCGGACGACAAGGCAACACGTCCAGACGCTACCCAGCATTCCAAAATATTCTGGATTTTCTTTACGAATGCGGAAACGAGTCCTAGTGAAGACCGTCCAGACGCTCTGCCAAGCCGTCCGGACATGGTCCTATTAAGGGAAGAATTGCGCTATTCTGGAAAGGCGGTTGCAGAAGACCGTCCGAACGAGGGTAAGTTTCCTTCCAGACACTCCACAGCCAAAGTCCGAATTTGTCTAGAATTAGGTTTTCTAAAGCCTATAAATAGATGGCTCTAGGCTTCTTATTTGTAAGAATTCAGTATAGAATTCCATAGTGCTTAGAGAGGGTGTTTATGGAGATTTGAAGATCCGCTAGCTCTCTAGCCATTGCTGGTGTGTGCTCAACAGTTCATGTGAAGTCTATTTTAGGGGTCGGCTCTGGGGTAAAGGAATCCATCAAAGACCCCTTCATGTAGGAGACTTGGTTGGGAAGCATTCACGATGGGCTTCGTGTTATAGTTAAAGGTATGACTATTGCAATAGGTTTTGTGAGTACGAGTGCTTTGTAACTTGCTTTGTCTTCGAATAGTGGATTTCCTGGGTTTGGCTGCCCCGAAATAGTTTTTCTCTTCACAGAGTTTCCACTTCGTCAACAAATATCTTCTCTTTTATTTTCCATATTTAAGATATTTTGTTGCACATGAGCACACACTTGGTAATTTAGAAGTCATATATTTATTTTTCAATTGATATCAGAGCATGATACACTCTGGTTAAGATTTATTTCTTGAGTGTGATCTCTTAACTTCTACTTCTCTTCTTTTATTGTTATCATGTCTCAAAATCTTAATTCAGTTCCGCCCTTTGATGGGATGAACTATGGCTATTGAAAAGCCCGCATGCGCTTCCTTTTAAAATCAATTGACGTCTGAAAAATTGTTGAAACTGGTTGGATTAAACCAGAGAAACAGACGAAATTACTATCACTCAAACAAGCACACGTCTTTCCAATGATAAAGCCCTTCATGCCCTATGTCAAGCACTTTCACCATCTGAATTTCACAAGAATTTCAAATTGTGAAATTGCTAAAGATGCATGGCAAATTCTAGAAACAACATATAAAGGCACAAAACTAGTTAAATATGCCAAGCTTCAAATGTTGATTTCTAAATTTGAAGAAATTAAGATGCTCGAAGAAGAGACCTTCGGAGAGTTTTCGATTGTGAGTCTTGGGAAGTCAATCTCGGATGTAAAACTCATCCGAAAGATACTATGATCTTTGCCTGAGCGTTTCAAGATTAAGGTGACCACCATAGAAGCAAAGATCTGGAGGAGATGAAAATTGAAGAGCTAGTAGGATCTCTTCAAACATATGAATATTCCTTACCTCCGGTCAGAAAGGCAAAGACCGTTGCCCTCAAGGCATCCAAGGCATCTAAGAAGAAAACCAGAGTCTCATCTGACGAAGACTCTGATATTGATGAAGATGCAGTGGCAATGTTAGCCAAGAACTTCGAGCATTTCATGAAGAATAATAAGTTCAAGAAGAAGTTCTCTGACAGACTAAAGAAGGCTCCCCACACTGCTGTGCCAGAAGAAGCTGAGAAGAAGGATACAAGGGGTCCCCTATGCTTTGAATGCTCAGGCTTCGGACACATCAAGACTGAATGTGCAAATCTAAAGAAACTTAAAGGGAATGCCTTTAATGCTACTCTCAGCGATGAGTCTGAGAAAGAGGAAGAAACTCTTGAGGAAGAAAACATCCTTGCCTTCGTGGCCCCACATGAAGAAAATGAGGATTCTCAATCCTACTACTCTGAGAACAGTGATGAAGAAGATATGCAGACAGCCTATCAGCTTCAATACGTAGAGCTCTTAAAGTTGAGGGAGAAGTACAAACAACAAGTGCTAGAGCTAAACAACCTAAGGATTGAGAAGACCACTATACTGATAAAGATCAATGATCTAGAAGAGAGGCTTCTGGAGACACAATTGAAACTAGAGAGAGTCTCTGACGAAAAGCTGACTGACATGCTCTCCATTCAGAAGTGCCCAATCGATAAGACTGGTCTCGAGTATGTCCCTCCTTCTACTTCTGATACTCCTTCTACTTCCCAGACTATTTTTGTGAAGCCAGTTATTCCTGAATCTCCACCCTCATGTGTGGATAAGGGAAAAACTGTTATGGAAGGAGAAGTTCCAATTATCCCTCAGTCACAGGCCAAGCCTCCTATCAGAAGAAAGCCTCCTACTTACCATCACTGTGGTGAGCTCGGACACATCAGACCTAAGTGCCCACATTGGCAAGCTCAAAGGAAGACAAATTGGCAGGCTCCTAAAACTCCCATGTGTCACCAATGTGGAGGTAGCAGTCATGTCCGGCCTAGGGGTCCTCCACCTCAAACGACGCCGCCCAAGCATCATGGACCTCCTCTCAGAAATCCTATTCCAAGGCATGAGCAGCACCAGAAGCTTACTCCAGCAAAGAAGACTTGGGTCCCCAAGAAGCCTTATGTGGAGAAACAAAAAATTGCATAAAGGGAATTCTTCTATGAAGGAACACCTTTTGTCAGTTCTTTCATGAGAGATCTTGAAAATTGAAATTGACTTCTAAAATAAAACAAGTATGTGCAATAGTGTGCAACAAAAATAACAGTGCGGAAAATAAATGACACAATGATTTTTTTTGATGAAGTAGAAACTCAATTAAGAGAAAAACCACTCCGGGGCAGCCAAACCCAGGATATCCATTATTCAGAAGACAAGACTAGATACAAGATAGTAACACTCACATACCTCTGATGCAGTGGTTGTACCTTGCTCTCTAACGTGTAACCCAACACGAACGCCTCCCAACCAGGTCTCCTATCTGAAGGGGTCTTCAATGGAATCCTTTACCTTAGGGCCGACCCCTAAGATAGACTTCAGTTGTAGCGCAGCAACAACACACTTGCAACGGCTTGAGAGAACAGATCAGCTCCAATAATCTTCACAAATTAACTCTCAAAGCTCTAGCGGAATTCAATACTGAATTCTTGTAGTTCTCAATGCCCAGGGGCCTCTATTTATAGGCTGAGGTTCAAATGGGCGACTGCAGTGAAATATGCAGGTGCCGTCCGGACGGTGGACATGGGCCATCCGGACGGATAACTGTGCGACCAGAATTTTTGAGATTTTCACTGAAAATCTTTCCTGTTTGAGAGCCGCGTCGGACGGTGAGGCATTGTCATCCGGACGGTCACACGTCCGCTGCAAGTAACTTCCATATAAGGCTTCGCGCTTCCGGACCATGGGGGATGGCCGTTCGGACGGTTAATCTTCAACACGCAATTTCCATATCTGATAAACGCGCGTCCAAACCATGAGAAGCAGGCGTCTGGACGGTTGAAGTTGAATACGAAATTTCCATATATGTTGAACGCGCGTCCGAACCATGTTGACAGACGTCCGGACGGTTGAATTTGAATTGCGATTCTTGCTTTATAAAAGAGTGCGTCCGGACGGGAATCCACGTAGTCCGGACGGTTGCAGCAATCTTCCCATATTTGCACTTGGAAAGAATCTGAAGCTTGATCGAATACTGAGAGGCGTTCGGACGAGCTGCTGAGACGTCCGGACGGATGCAAGCTGGAATAGAAGCTTCTCAATACAGTGGGGGGTCCGGACGGAAATCCATGTCGTCCGGACAATTGATACTTGGTCTGTCGGGGGTCCGGACGGTATGGCACGTCGTCCGGACGGATGGAACAGTGGACAGATGAGCGTCCGGACGGCTGACAGGGAACCAAAATTCTTCTGACTTGCATGCTGTGCAGAGTCTTCCAAAGTTACTCTGAATAGTGGAATCCCTGTTAAAAGCATCTTTACATACAAGTGATTTTGTCCAACCAGAATGTAGCCAATCAAAACCTAACAAACTCCCCCTTTGGCCATTCTGGGACAAAAATTACTTGACCGGTTTGAAAATACATTTCCTGTCCAAAAATAAAAATTACTCCCCCTTTTTGTCACAAAGGGACAAAGGGTAAAACAGAGTAATAAAACACAACTGCAATAAAAATTACTCATTTTAACAGTATCAGAAGGACCTAGGAAACAGAGCAATATTGGTCTAACAGTTTTACAAAAAAAAAAAAAAAGGACGAAATAAGCAAACATCAAGTTGAACTGTAGAAAGAGGTCCTTCACAAGTATAAAAGCACACGCATGTATCCCTGTCTAGAGAAAAATAGTCACAAAGCATGTCAAAATTATGCAAACATATAGTCGATAGATAAGGATAAGATAGGCAAAGATTCCCTTGCAAACAGAGTAATGAGAATAGCGTTATTAGCTCATGCAATGTGTGGGTGTGTGAAGACTTTGCCCATAAGGTATGAATTTCAATATTTTGACAAAATGCAACCAGATTTCCCAGACAAGAGAGAAAATAAGTGGAAGATAAGCCAAAACTCAAACCTTAGAACTTGCTAGGGCCTAGTCACCCTCATCTAATACACTCCCCCTAAGGTGCAACACATAATTGGTTTTACTTGTACCATGAAGCACAAGGTAAATTTTTACTTGCACGTAGTGAGCAAGGCATAATGCTAATTCAGTACGTAAACAGTGATTATACAAATACAGAGCAGAAATCATACGTTTCATTGCTTGATCCTTATGGTGCTGCAACCTAGAGAGAGTGCCAGAGTTTTTAGGCTCTAGGTTCAACTAGCATGAGGTCAATTTGGACATCTTATCAAAAACTTCTTCTTTTTTTGATAGTGCACATTTTCATCACATGTGGAAAGAAGCTATCAATCATTACAAGTGAGCAGGAAATCTTTGCATATGTCAGACTTATGTTCTCAACCATATGTAAGAATAATTCATCAATGCATAGTGAACTAATAACTCAAGTAAAATACATGAGAGAGCTGACATACCTTAGAAGGGACCAATCTGCTACAAATTCCCAAAAATTATTTTATTTTATTTTATTTTTTTTTTTTTCAACATCATACTATCAGAGGACAAGACAAAAATCTCATCCTAGCATGGAACATCATGTCTATGACATGGCACAAACACCAAGGGACTCAAACCTGCTACCATCTAGAGGTTTGGTAAGAATGTCAGCCAATTGGTTTTAAGTGGGGATGAACGAGAGAGAAACTACCTCGGATTCCACAAGATCACGTAAAAAGTGATGTCTGATGTCGATGTGCTTGGTCCGAGAGTGCTGAACAGGATTCTTAGAGTATTGATAGCACTAGTATTATCACAGTTGATAATCATAGTATCTTGAGAGAATCCGTAGTGGCCTAGCAATGTCTTCATCCACAGTAATTGGGTGCAACAGCTACCCGCAGCAATATACTCAGCTTCAGCAGTGGAGAGAGATATAGAGGCTTGTTTCTTGCTCATCCATGCTACAAGATTGTTCCCCACATAGAAACATCCTCCTGAAGTACTCTTTCTATCATCAAAATTTCCAGCCCAGTCTGCATCAGAGTATCCTGCAACAACAAGATTTGTTTCTCTAGAATACCAAATGCCATAGAGAAGGGTATCATTGACATACCCGATGATACGCTTGACTGTAGTGTGATGAGATTCCTTCGGATTTGCTTGAAAGCGAGCACAAACTCCCACACTGAAAGCAATGTCTGGTTGGCTGGTTGTAAGATACAGGAGACTCCTATCATACTTGTGTAAAGGGATGGATCAACAGATTTTCTTGCAAGATCACTGCTAATCTTGACACTGGTGCTCATGGGAGTGCGGGCACGACTCTTTCCATCCAAACCATTGTTTGACCAGATCCTTAGCATACTTGGACTGAGAGATGAAGATGCCCTCAGCAATTTTCTTGACTTGAAGGCCAAGGAAGTAGTTCAGCTCATTAATCATGCTCATCTCAAATTCCTGCTTCATTTCTTCAGAGAACTCATGGGCAAGAGAGTCTAAGGTAGCTCCAAAAATGATGTCATCAACATAAAT